>NW_024582375.1:629154-638141 GCF_018398535.1 Haplochromis burtoni
CGCACGACGCAGAAATAACGGCAAGTTTAAATAATTCCGGAGAGCGGCTGGGCCAATAAATTTCCGAGCAGAGGTTAATTTAGTGAGGGGGAAACCTTGCCGCAATTACCTTGTTCGATGCCTCCCCTCCGAATGCCCTCAGGGCCCCGTCTGAAATGTCACCCAGGAGGAGGGAAGGAGGGCTGAAGGTTTGGCTGGATGGAGACCCACCTCAGGATGCAGCAGCCATGAAAAACAAGGCAATCAGGACAGGTTAAATGCTAACAACAATGGAGTCCTATTAGTGTCTGGGGGAAATTACACACCTCTCCTTTATAATTTTCATCAGATTCACTATAAAACTGAACATTATGGATTACGCAGTGAGGGCAGAATAGTGAAGGAAAAATTTGAAAGCGCTAATTGGATTTTTTTTTAATAAAAGCAGAAAAAGGCTAAGTCTGAAAGCATAAAGGCACAACAATTTATTTTGGAACCACGATAGGAGATGTGGCATGTTTAGCTCTTACCTTGGGCCCCATCTTGTGTGATTTTTTTTTATGGATCACTGACAGAATGACTCCCCGCTCCCTTCATCATTCGCCGCATTTGCTTTGCCAATACACAGGACTCCATCTTTATCACACTCCCATAAGCTCTGGGTCTGCTGTGCTATATCTACTGCTGAGATCTGGGATGCCTGTAATTACCACACTATCTTCATCTACTCAAATCAGCTCGATCCAAATCTTTATTTCCCCCAGGCCCCGACCAGGCTCCTAGCTAGCTCTTACCTCCCAGGAAGACACAGCCAACGTCTGTGCTTTTTAATCAGACCTCGACTCAAGCTGTTCCAGCAGTGAGGAAAAAGACGGTCAAGCTGTGCCAGTGGCTTTTAGAAGGTGAAAGGTTCCAACAAAGTTTTGCCCAAATATAAACACTGACAGTCTTTTAATTCAAACGTTGCACAGTGCATCAGTGAGTCGGGCAGCTGGGAGTAATATGTATATTTTGTCTCATGGCGCATAGTTGTATCACTATTCCATCTGGACTTGTTTGAGTTTTGAAGTCATTAGTGAGCTATGGTGGCTTATGATATTACACCGTACTAATGGCACCACACACACACAAATAGCTTAACTGACATATAATTCAATTAAGCACCTTGGCTTTATGGAGAAAAATGTCTTTATTGGCCATCATTCTGACGCTAATGCGTGCTCAAATAAACATGTTGCCCGTGTCCCGTGTTTCAATGTCAGCATGCAAAAAAAAAAAAACATAATCTAGAACCGAGAGAGGAAGCTCATTTGCACTTCAGAGCCCGATTTAGCAATCTCTGCAGGCCTTTGCTTATTTGCTCATTGCTTCCCCGCCCTTCTGCATTAAATGGTAACAAACCCAAACTGCGGGAGTCCAAAAGGCCTCGCATTAGACTTTATAAACAGTTTAAGAGAGACGTAAGCAAAGGCATTTACACAAACATCATCAATATTTCACAATTCCCAACACTTCCTCTCTCATGTCTTGCTAAATCCTCATTTAGAGCTAAATGGAGCTTTAGCCTGATCGGGCTAGCTAATTGATTGTGACTGTTTGCAAAAAAACTGCTATACTTGGATGCCAACCGCTCACACACACGCACATACATGCACACTCACACATACATATATGCCTTTAAGAGAAAAAAAACAACATCTCCATTAAGGCTTTCAGTGGAGCATGTACAAATAAAATCTGCCCATTTGATCAGTCTTCAGAGTATGACGAGTATATTCAATGAATTTGTCAGTTAGGAGCCTTTTGACTGTCAAATAAATTGCTTGCAAAACTCAAAAAAAGTCACAACATATTAAAACTACACCTCCTTCACGGAAAAAAACGTGTTTTCATTTTGCTCTACGAAGACTTAAAACAGGAACATTTCAAAGGACCAACAGGCTCGATTTTGGCTACAAGCGCTGAACAAATCTAGAAGAAGCGACAACAATAAATAAATTAAATAATGTAAAAAAAACCTAAATCACACGTGCAACCCTAACTAACTGCCATCATTTATATTACACGGACAAAGGACAGAAAGTTCACGCACCTTATTGAAAGCATGCCAAATAAATTAGAGGAGCCACTTCAGCACACCCAAAGGTCTAATTAGGTACACAAATTCAAAGAACATAATGTATGAGGAGGACGAGGGAAATGGCGGGTTAATGCCGCGCAAAGCAGGAATTCGCCTGCTGATTTGGGCCCCGAGTGCAGGCGGGCGTGAGAGTGCGCGGTATCCTCAAGGAGCTTTTGAAGTGAGCATTGTAGTCGAGGCTTTTCCTACAAATCACCTCCTTACTGCTAAGACTGAGCACTGCCCATACACCCACCCACAGACACATATGTTCAAGTTCATGCATACTCCTATCCAGAGTTGCACGCACACTGAGTAACACTGAAGAGTGAGAAGTGAACACAAGAGGAGAGGAGATGAGAGAGAATAATGGAACGAGTGGCTTCTTCTCTCCTAGGTAGCATGCTATGACACCGGTTTGTATTTTATTTTATTTTTTCTGTATGGAAAGTGTCTGAAAAAGTGTTGTATGAGTGTGTTTGGATGTGTGCATCCTCTTGCTAATGCATCACTTTTTTTCCTCTTCTTCTGTGTCCGCAGTGTGATTGCAGCTCTAATCAAAGCCAAACGCATGTTTCTGCAGAGGAATGACGCTTTAAGCCTCTAAACACAACACAGGTGGCTCAGCTGAAGAAAAAATAAAGACCCATGAAATCCTTCTCCTCCCGCTGCTCTTTATTCCTCCTCTCTCAGGTGGATCGCTCATTAAAAGATTGCTGTACAGCAGGTGTTTGGTCACAGAGCATTGAAGGAGAGGGTGCTTGAAGTGGCAGAAACCACAAAGTGGATCGGGATGTGTGAATGCAGGAATGCAAACACACACAAATATGCGTTCAATGCGTGCGCAACAAAAAACACCAAACTATTGCGCGCAAGTGCACACACAAACACATCAGGGTGCTAGTGAACAGCTGCTTGGAGCAGGTCCCTGCAGATTTGACTAACAGCATCAGTCCTCTCTGGCCCTGAGTGGCCCATGTAGGTGGGCCTACTGATGCCGTTTCCCACACAGCACGCAGATTCACACAAAATAAGAGAAGAAGAGAGGAGCTAGAGGAGAGATAAGTAAGAATTATAAGTAGTCCGTCCATCCACTTTCTTAAACCTATCTAATTCAGGGTTGCAAGGAGAACAGAGCCTATCCCACCTGTCAAAGGGCAAAAGGTGAAGGATTGATCCAAATATCAGTAGCATTGATTATTAATGCTGGTATCAGTGTCGGATTAATACTAGTGTGATGGGATCAATATTTTTCTGTCATACTGTGCAGTACGCAGCCCACCAAACTGTGTTAAATAAATAATTATTTGGAAATGAAAAGATATACCTTAAACACGCACTTTGAAAAATGTATGAACCTTTTTTTAGTTGATTGTCACGTCTACTTCATTTATATCCTATAGCAACGGCCCCCAACCTTTTTTGCACCACGGACCGGTTTATGTCCAACAATATTTTCGCGGACCGGCCTTTAAGGTGTTGCTGATAAATACAACAAAATAAAACCAGTACCGGTACCAAAAAAAGATTTATTCATAGCAGACTGGAAAAGGCCCAGGGAAACCGAGTTAATAATAAAAACAATTAAATAAAATAACGATATAAACCCTGAAAATCATAAATTTCTCACCCGAGCCTCAGCTCTCGCTGCCTGGTACCAAACAACTCATGGACCAGTACCGGTCTGTGGCCCCAGGGTTTGGGGACCGCTGTCCTATAGCACATTTAAACAATAGGAGCTGACCCAAAGTCCTTTAGAGACAGGCACATTTACATTTTTGGTCTCCAAAACACTTGTTCTTTACAATACATGAAAAGCTGAAAGGTGTGTTTTCTTGTGTGCACTAATTATTTTGGAAAAGTAAAAATCACAGATTTAGTTGTCTCTAAAATGTGTTCAGAATTTGCAAACTGATGACTTATCTCATACTGTAAGTCATGACACACTGCTTTTCCCTACATAATCTGCCTTTATAAGTATCGGCGTTTACTTGGTATCGGATCCATATCAAAATGTGCAATATATCACACCACTACACTCTGGACAGTCACCAGACTATCACAGGAACAGAAAACTATTCACACTCCACACAGAACCGGTGACCAGGGAGATGAAGTTGAGGTTTCAACCTTGTTTGCCGAGCAAAGACTCACCCTCACACCTAGGTGACACCACCATGCCCCCCATCACCACATAACCATAATGCAATAAGCCCGAGTCGCAGTAGTTGTAATTTCCCCTCTACTGCTCAGCTTTCATGTAAATGCAGTCTTCTAGCTCCAAAGGGGGGCCGGAGTGCAGGCTGCACGACTCTGTGCTGCACCAAAGAGATAATAGCTAATGTGTTTGCAGGGGATGCTATTTTTACGCAGGAATGCCAGATCCCATTCCTTCAGCACTTTTTCCCCCTTTTTTCTGTTAGACTCGTGATTATTTCCTGTCCTGTCTAGCCCTCCTATCCCATCCTGCCTGCCTGATTCAATTAATATTCAGTCAAAGTAAGTATGAAAGTACAAAAAATCAATTTATCATGCTTCAGAATCAAGTCCGCTCTTCCTTTTGTGATTTCGTAACGGTGGTTTACATACGCCGGTTACATTCCGGGAGCCCTGTCCTGAATTGTAGTCTGCTTTTGTCTTCATTTTTCCCAGAGAGGATGTTTCTTATCTTTGCTATGTCAGGCCTCTGACACCCCCCACATGTGTGTATGTGTTTGTGCAGGTATCCCGCATGCGTGTGTGCATTCTTGTATACTGGGACCACTTGTTATTCCCAGGGTTGGAGTTCACTGAGGCCTGTGTCTCTCTGTGTTTATAGCTCTGGGGGCTTGTTGCCTCCTGACTACAAGAAAGACTGATGAATAAATAACATCCTACTCTCTCTATCTCTCTCTCTCACTCTCTCTGAGGCCTTGAAGTTGGTCTGTGCGTGTGTGTGTGTGTGTGTTTATGTCTTACTGTGTATGTGTGTACTTATATGCCAGTAGCTGTATTAGGAAGTTTGTGTATGTGTGTGCATGCGTATGTGTTCGTGTGTATACAAGCATTCCTGTTTGTGACCACGTGTGTCACAAGTGTGTGTTTGTGTCTTCGGCATCTCTCGGTGGACCAGCTTCTCCTTCATCTAACTGATTCCTGGCCCCTCTTGGCGTGAAGCTGTCAGAGAGGGATTGCACTCCGACAGAGCTAGGGACAAACACACAGGCGGAGGGAAAGCATCCTCTTTATCCCAGACATCAGTAGGAATATGCAGAAGCCTATGTGTGTGTGCGCGCACTAGGTTATGTGTGCAAGTAACTGTGTCTGTGTTAGTATGGGTGAGGCTGAGAGGGAAAAGAGATATCTAGAGAAAAAGAATGCATTAAAACACCACTATGTCTTAATTCGGATACACCCAATTTGTAGGCGACACTTTATGCATTATAGTTAGGTTCACGAGTAGTTGGACAATGGCAGGATTTTGGAGTTTTGCCTACACCACCCATAGAGGATTTAGAATCAAACAGAGTAAATGTGAAGCACTCTTCAAAATATGTTCTACTTGGTTGAGATCCAGTCTCTGATTTGCCCAAATCTTTGCCAAATACTTATAAACTGTATACAGACTATATAATTTGCAAAGTTAATTAATTTTATGTTTTGCATACTGTTCTCTCATATTGAGAGCTAGCATTATTTGATTAATACTAGCTAATCAGCATTGCTGTTGTTGATGTAATTGAGTTACCTGAAAACTGTGGGACATCTCCTCACGTCTGCTAGAGACAGCAAGGAAGCAACCACTGAAGGTGAGAAACGTACAGAATGCCATAACTTGATATGGAAGTCCCCAAAGATTTTCAATCTACCATAGGCAGATCTAAAAATCTTGACCTCAGAGTCAGAGGTCAAGTTTTCTCCAAATGTTTTTAATCCGATAACCTGAGAACAAGGCAACATTTTGAAATTGATGCCGCAGGTGTATCTACTAGGAGACTGATGGGCACCAATGGCAGCCGTCAGAATTTTTTTTGTGTGTATTGTTAAAATTAGGCTTTTACTAGCGAAGAAAAAAATATACAAAAAGCTACGTCCAACTGCAGCCGCACAGAGCTTTAGCCCACTTGTCGGCATCAAGGCACAAATGCACTCAAAATAGCAAGTGAAATCTGTGCAAGTGCGGAAGCACACAATTCAAGGGAGGGCATGTGTATTTTCCTATGAGACACTACAACAAGTCTCCATACTCTTTCCCGGGAGAGACCTTCATTAACCCTTAGCCTGCTAATTAAACTCCCAAAGTACACTAACCAAATGCCACTTAGTTATCCCGACTGGACACATGTGCATACGCACAGCCTGCAAGTTATTGCCTTGATGGAGGAAATTACATGAAGGCGCCCAGAGTTAATGTCCCAACCAACAAATAAAGACCTCTTTCCAAGTAGTCTTTAAGTAATTTCTGCAATGGCTATAAAAGAGTCTCTTGTTATAGCTGCTAGATATTCATTTGTCTCTTGTGGCTGCTTATGAAACGTGAGCAGGAGGGGGAAGTGGTTTTATTTACATGGCATTATGTTACATCAAGTGGTTGTACTCAATTAGGGAAGCCATCACAATGGTTTTAAGTCTCTAATACAGTCTGCTGAAAGGGACCATGACTTGCTAATAGGGTGTAATTCCTTTTGTATCTGTATCCATGTGCAGCGGTAGGGAGGGAAAGGAGAAAGGGAGGGAGGGGGCAAATCCGTATCATCAGTAAAAACAATGCATCAATTAAGCAATTAGTGAGGAACAAACTGGGCAGCTTTCCAAACCCTCTCAATAAGGCACTGTGCCAAGGGGGCTTGTAATGTTCATTATACCCACATCACAGAGATGGAAAGAGAGAGAGAGAGAAACAAGCAGAGAGGGAGTGTGAAAGAGAGAGGCTTGCCTTTCATTTGTAAAGTCAAGGCATTTGTCTGCCAGCATGGAGACGTTTTGTTCCGCCAGATGTGCTTTTTAGCGAGGCCACATGGTCGGTCAAGGCTGGTGAGAAGGTGTGCGTGAGTCCCAGTGTGTGGATGTGTATGTGTGTCTTGTGTATTGAGGAGGGGTTGGTGGGCACCAAACAGCCTCTTTGCTGCCATCTGATTAATTAAGACTTGAAAGGGGCCCAGTGGCAGCAGGGTTTTAATTGTGGTAATTGGGGTTAATAAGGTGCCATTACACGCGCTGATCACAAGTATTGTTTCATCCAGACGGGCAAATTGAGCGGGGTTAAACACTGATGGTAGAAGGGATGTGAGGAAAAGGGAGGGGGGAAGTGGTGAGGAGGAGGGGGGACTTGGCAGCCATACATGGCACTTGTTTCTGTGTGTTAGTGCCATGTATCCCCTTTCAGGACCTGAAAAGGTAATGTACTGGGAATTACCAACGACTCAGTAACCCTAAAGAGTCCTGTTTCAGCTTCTGTGATTCAAAGTTCCATAAAGTCGCTTTAAATATGGTAATTAATTACCTTTTGAATTTGCTTTTTTAACTCAGTGTGCTTAATTTAATCTGTATGACCTTTGCCAAGAGCAGCAGCAAATACAAGCGCTTTAAACACAAACATGAATATCAAAACGAGGATAGTATTTTGGTTGGTTTATTTTGTTGTGCTGAACTGCAGCATTCCCTAGATGTTTACACTTCAGCTACACCTGTACAACTGCTCCTTAACCAGCAAATCGGCCAATTATATGGCACCAACTCAATATATATAGGCATGAAGACATTGTGAAGATGACTGGCTGAAGTTCAAACTGAGCATCAGAATACGGGAAGAGGTGATATCAGTGACTTCGATGGTTGTTGATACCAGATGAGCTGATCTAGTGGGATTTTCCCACAAAACCACCACTTGGGTTTATAGAGAAAATATCCAGTGAGCAGTTCTCCAGGAAAGAAAACCCCTTCTTGATATCGGAGGTGAGAGGAGAATGGTTAGACTGCTTTCAGCTAATAGAAAAGCAACAAAAGCTCAAACAACAGTTACAACCAAGAGCATCACTGAACCTTTAAGCAGATGGGCTACAGCAGCAGGTGCCGCTCCTATCAACTAAGAACAGGAAACTGTGGCTACAGCATGAATAACAATATGTAAACATGGGTCCATCCTGCCTCATCTCAGCAGTTCAGGCTGATGGTGGTGGTTTAATGCTGCAGGAATATTTTCCTGGCACACTATAGGCTCATTAATACCAATTAATCCTCTCTTAAATGCGACAGCCTACCTGAGTATTTTTGCTGACCATAACCATCTTCCAGCAGGGTAATGTATCATGTCACAAAGCACATCACAATGAGTCCACTGTACTCAAGTGACTTCCACCGTCACCAGATCTCCATTCAACGCAGCATCTTTGGAATGTGATGAAACAAGAGATTCACATCTGACAAATCTGCAGCAACTGTGTGATGCTGTCACAACAGTATGGAGCAAAATCTCTGAGAATGTTTCCAGCACCTTGTTGATCTATGCAATGAACAATTTAAAAAGTTCTAAAGAGTTTCAAACCTGGTACTTGTCAGGTATATAATTCCCCATCAACTGTTTCCTGGCACTATACAAAGAATATTGTAGATTGGCAAATCTCTTCAGTCTGGTGATTGTTGCTGTTTTTACCAACGCCTGTTTCTGACTTTCTGATAACCTGAAACTTGTATGGCAACATCAGCTCATATCAACAGAAGCAGCTCTCACAAGGTCATAAAAACACCAAGAAATTAAAATATAAGCACTAGCACACACATTTCTCCACCAGTCATCTATTTTTGCAGCAATTACAAACACCACCCGATTTTTTTTTTACCTGACGTTCTCCTAAGAACTCGCCTAGCACTTGTTTACTTACACTCAACAAAAATATAAACGCAACACCTT
>NW_024582375.1:640020-693889 GCF_018398535.1 Haplochromis burtoni
TCATTTTAAGGTGCGCCTGAGTGATTTGAGCTAACTTGGCAAAGCTCTGTGGAGTGTGTCTTCTTCACCTGCTGACAGCTAGCATAAAGAAAGAGAGAGAGAGAGAGAGAGAGAGAGAGAGAGAGAGACAATGAAAAGGGCAGAGAAAGCGTGAGACAGACAAAAAAAAAGAAAGAAAGCAAAAGACGGATCATCCCTGGTGGTGCTGAGCTGCTCCGTGGTCTACCTTTCTGTCAGGTTGCCCAGTGGAGAGACAGAAGAACGCCAGGCCAATTAATCAAAGTCAGATGTGGCTGGATGCCTGGAGTCACTCATGATTCCTGTCTGCCCCTCCCTAAACCCACCACCACTGCCACAACACACACATACACAAACACACAGCACCACACTGCACTCCATTGCTACTCCTGCCTGCATCCTCTGACGGGAAGAAAGAATGTTTTAAGAAGACTTGTGCATACTCGCTAAAAGAAGATGCAAATTTTCCCACCAAGTTCAGCCCCCAGTAGTATCTCTAGTCCATGACACAAAGGTTTTATTACTACACTTTTGGGGCTCCTCATTGCCTTGTGCTCTTATATTGACCATAAACTCCAGCATTACCCTTCAAAAATGCTTTCAGGAAGTGGGGATCAGCATATACTGAGTCCTTACGTTTAAAGATTCTACTCATCATTAAACGGCGGTACACATCCGGCCTCGTAAACACACAAGTTTGAAAATGCACACACGCGCACACTACCTCACCATCCTCAGCAAGTAAAAGTGAAGTTATTCCACCAGGTGAGAGTTGAGTCGACTCTTTTCGACAAGATGTAAAACAGTAAGCGCCTCCTTCCCTTGTGACCTTAAAATGCACAGATCATCTCCCTCGCTTCTCTTTAAATTTGTCAAAGTGGCACTTTTGCTCAAAAGCAAGTTGAAGAAACAGCAGATTTAGAGGCACCTTGTCGTCTCTTGATGTCTCATCAGACACAGTGCTCACCTCCACAATTTTTCCCCCCATTTGATTCTCATTTACACCACTGGAGGAAGGCTGTGGAGTCTTTGCATAAAACAAAACCTGTTTTATTATCTAATCATTTTCTGATAAAAATAGAATTCAAAGTGGTTCTTAACACTGCTGACAACTAATGTCCTGGAGGTGATGTGGACAGCCATGTGTCTCAACCAACATAAAAAAAGGAGTGTCAGTCATCTTCTTTTGCATAACCCAGGACGATTACACTCTCTTACTCTCCAGATGTTGTTTGTTTGTATTATTTTAACACACTAAGCTAAAATTATAAGCTTAGAAACACCAACACAATGCCGATTTCCTGTTTAACAAAAGTTCTTTTTAGACTCTACAATTAAAAAAAAAGAAGAGGAAGAGGAAAACTCTATACTGGGCCTTGGTGCTGCAACTCCGTTCATCCAGTGTCTGAAATTGCAGTTTTAACTCCTTTCTTTATGGCAACTTTTTTCTGATTGCCTGCCTCTTTTAAACCCACAGTTTGTGCAACAGGTTCGTGAGGCTTTAGATGACCATACTAAGGATATTCCCTGTCACATAGCTCATAGAAAACCAAGGATGAAAATGACCATTGAATTACTTGTACATAAGATGATTTCATTGTTTGGAACTTTGGTGATAATTCACATGAGCCCCCATTATTCTTATGATGTGTATATGACAGAAGAGAAAAAAGAGCAGGTCCACTTTAAACATCTATAAGTCTTCCAGGTGAGTGAGCTGTCCCTTTTTAATTTAAAATTCAAACTACTATTATACTGTGTAAAGAAAAATACACTGAAGGACCACAAGCCTACATCCACTCAGGCTACATCCACACATATACAGGTATTTTTTAAACCCTATTTAGAATCAATAAATCCTAAAGTTGAAAGAAAGCCAGTGGAGTGAAGATAAAATTGGAGTATCATTTTCACATTTTCTCATCCCAGTTCAAGGTAATTGATGCAAATCTTGAGAGCTTTAGATTTTGTGGAAATAAATCTAGATGTTATCAGCAAAACAATGAAAAGAGCAGTTATATTTCTTAAGAATTGATCCAGGAGCAAGATATATGTGGAAAACAATATTGGACCCAAAATAGACCCTTGGGGTACACCACAGACTGCAGACGAAGAAAAATCATCCATTTTTACGGAGACACCTCTGTCACTCAAATAAGTAAGTAAGTATATTACACTTTACTTGTTACTTTTAACTTTAAAGTAATGCAGTGCATTACTTGCATACTCCCCGGAATTAAAAATTAATTACACGACTCTGTAAAATTACCTAAAATGTCTAATAACAACCAGTTAACAATCTACAGTGGTTCCTCGTTTAGTGCGGGAGTTAAATTGTAAAAATAAACCGTGATAGGTGAAATCAGCTTTTTTTTTTTACACTTATTATAGATGTTTTAAGGCTGTAAGACCCCTCAATACACACTTTATACACTTTTCTCAGACAGGCACGAACATTTTCACACTTTTCTCTCTTGTGTAAACACTCACAAAGTTCAATATATTATAGAATGAAACCAATGATCAAACCCTGTTTTCAGATTCAGAACATGGGAATACAGCAGCTGCGCGAGAATTCAACATTAATGAATCAATCATGTTTCGCTTCATGCGCCTTTTAATGTGGTGTGCCTTATGGTCTGAAAAATATGGTAACTTCTACCTTCCTTTAGCATGTCCAGAAGTCCAACTATTTGTGCGATGGTTAGCATCTTCCTCTGCCTTTTGGGTGCTAGCGCAGGTCCCTTTGACGGTGCAAAATGTTTCGTCGACATTTTTGTGTTTGTTGGGGAGAAAATTTACAAACACACAGCACAGCACTTCATTTCATAGTAATCGCCACAGTAATTTTACTATAAAAACATCAACGAGTGGAAATGGAGGCTGCAAGCCTGACTGCTCATTACTGCTTTTGTTACCTGTTAAAGTTCAGTCTCTGTTTGCTGGTCTGGAGTTGAAATACATTCCGCTTTATCATCACTCTGGGTTTGTTGCTAGCTTTGAGTTAGCATGTTGTCTGTGCAGATGCTTGCACAGAGCTGAAGTTCTGTTAGCAGGATATCGCAGGGTTTTCTGTCCGGGACACAGTGTGAAATTTACCATCAAGCTCTTATCCTTTTGTGCAATAAAAAGTAACCTCCTTATCTCCACTCCTGAAAAGATGTAGACCACTCCACATTTTCCTCGTCCCACACAGGAACATAGGCATGCTTCCAACTGCAATATAATTACTACATTTAGTACAGTAACGCATTACATTACTGCATTACTGGAAAATTCAATGTAAATACATATAACACTGCGCCTGATGCCCACAGACTGTTCAAGACAAGACAGAAGAATAGAATAACTGAGTATCAAAAGCTGCTAAGTCTGAAAGTATTAAAGCAGCAGTGTTTCCTGAAACAACTGCTTTAAATTCATCATTAAGAACAATTAAAAGGGTAGTTTCAGTACTATGACAAGACTTAAAACTTTCATATATATCAAAATCCATGATCCAATCAGTGATCCAAAATGCAGTTACATGTGTATGAAAGGCCAAAAACGCATTTTTAAAAAAGCCATGTTTACCAAAATACCCATGGTTATGGATCTCAGTTCAAAGCAAGCATCAGTCTCAACTTGCCATCTTGGATGTGTCAACTCCTAAAAAGCATCTCAAAGAGTAAGAACACCGGCTCCAGGTTTATCATAGCGTCTTTAAAGTTCATAAAATGAATTAGTTTATGCTTCATAAAAAAGAAAAATGTATTGGGGCATCTGTATATTAGATGCACATTGTTCTACATTATGTATCTAATTAAAAGTACATTTATAAGACAGAGATGGAATGCAGCTAACAAAGCAGTTCACAGATAATGCAGCTGTGCCACACGTTAGTTAATTGACATCAGCTTAATGTGACAGAAGCAAGGACGTGTCATTTTGTTAAATACCTGTTACCTCAACCCTGCTTTCCTAGTTGGTTCTTTCCCTCCTTTTTTGCGTATTATATAGGGACACATAAGTTGCGAGGAGACTTTAAAAATCCCAATGGACACAGAAGCTTTCCTGGAGGCACACAGTGGCTTTAGATTGGGTTGGAATTTTCCTTTGATTTGTCATCAGTATGTGGTTGAATTTGTCTGAATCTATATCTTTGAGTAGAAGCCTTTACACAAGCAAAACAAAATTCTGTTTTGTTGCAGGTCCAAACTTGTCATACAACATATATATACACCCAAAGTATTGCGTTTTGAGCTACAAGCAGACTTGTTCCCAAATGCAGTGGTCTGACTGGTCCGATCTATTCATTCAGAAAAGATCAAGCTTGTTTCAGAAAAATAAACACACAGCAAATTTCTCCCGGTTGCTGTGAGTGGCTGGATTACGAACAGGTGAAAATATTTTTAATGTTCGAAATATTGGCACAGATTTTAAGCTTTAAGGCCTTAAGACACAGTACTTGAAAAACCTTGAGCTCTTTGTTCTTAAGTGTTGCAGAAATTGGAACTGAAGTGTAATTTATAGTCTCATTTGTGTGACTAAACAAAGTTTCCTTTATAAAATTTTTTTAAATAAATGGGTCGCCTTGCAGGCCATATGGTTAAGGTTCATACCATACACTGAAGGGATTTTTTCTTTTTTTTGCTTTTTGTCTTTATTTCTTTTTAACCCCTAACTATCAGCTGTCTAATAAAGTCAAACAAAGAAACAAAGAGAAAACACACAAAAGGATTCCATTTAAACGCAAACTGATACCACATTTCCTTAACGCAAGTCACCCATAGACCTCATGGGATAAAACAAGCTATTGCACAAAGCATGATTTATGCTGCCATAAACTGTCTGTGCCGGGTCGGGGGGGTGTGAGTGTGTGTGTGTGTGTGTGGGGGGGGGGGGGGGGGGGGGGGCACTCTAAAGTAACGTTTTTGTAAACCTGTAAGTCATAGTGCTTTCTGGCCAAAGAGCAGTATTACTCACATGTTCTTCTAAAGTTCAGCTGAATTTTAATGCCGTAAACAAATGTAAACACAACGGCACTAAATATAACTAGATTTTTAACCCATAAGAGCCCTCCATTTTTAATGTCAGGAAAACTATGGGAGACTCAATGTTAAAACTCAATGTTAAAAGGGGCGTGGGTTCTTATGGATAAAGTAAAAGGTATAACTGTCTCAAGCTGTTTTGTTAGTTTTCTTGTTTGACATTACTGACCTGATAGAAGACTAAGCTGAGCTGTTTGACATGTGTTGAGTAAGTTGGTGATTATACACTGAAAGGAAACCAATTACAGCTCAACTTCCAGTACAGAAGAAAATAAACTACAGTACAATTGGTGATTCTGTCCTCTTGGAAGGTGGAATTTATTGCAGTTTTGTGGACGTACTGCTGGCTTAAAGTGTCTACGAGCGCATTTCCATCTACCTTTCCCTTATTTTACAGCCTTTGCTCTTCTCTTCATCATTATGTCCTCCCTCTCTTTCTTCTTTCACTTCCTAACTTCTTACTCCTCCTCCTACTTCTTTTTTTTTGCTTTCCTCTCTTTTTCTCACTCTCCCCCATCCCTTGACGTCGGCTCCTGATGAAGCTCTAATGGAGTCTATGGGGAGCCAGCATTTACCACATCTGAAGCAAACAGGCAGGTCTCCTCTGTTTTTCTGGCCCACTGTGGGCCTTGCTCTCATTCCCTCCACGCTCCCCTCTATTACCACCATCTCCAACAGCTTCATCTGCAAAAAGCCCTCAGTGCTCCATCGCCTGCCCCACTGATTCATGCTAGCCAGGCCGAGTTTTCTACAGCTTCTTTTTGATGTGTACCACTGTTCAACATGCTCCCTTCTTTTGTCAAGGCACTTCTGAGACAACAGATTTTGACAAAGATAACAGCTCATGCAAGGCTGTAGGAGACTCCTTTCCTATGTGGTTTTGGAAGGAATGAGAAGGAACTGTCCCACTTGCTGGGACAGCGTTCCACGATCCTACAACAACTAAGCCATGTGCATCCATGCATGCTTTCTCTACAATTTCTGTATCAATACACCCAACTCTTGTCCAGGGGGGGTGAAAAGCACACAACATTTCTGCATCTTGCTCTTCCCCCCCCCCTACTCACTCAACTAGCAAGTGCTGCAGAACAATAGCAAGTGAATCTGACGGCGACCCACTCTAGATAGAGTGGGGCCATGCAAAACAGACAATGACCTTTAAAAGACAATATGCTAATAAATAGCCGTGGCGAGGGCCTCAGCACTCCACACAAAGGGACCTTGGGAAACCGGCAGAGTTTTAATCAGGTGCAGCTCTTTTAAAAAGAGCCTGTGGCCACATAATTGATCCCAAAAGGTAGGTCCCCGCGCAGAACCTTGGGATGCCGTTCCATTACTATAAAGAACTAATAGCACTCTTTGTTTTGCTCTCCGGGAGGATGGGGAGATTTAAATCTATTGTATATTCTTGCGCTACAAAGGCCACAAATGGTAAGCATTTTAATGATGAAAATGTTTTGATGTCTTACACCTACTGAATATGGAAGAAGGACGGGTATGTGTTTTGCCCCTCCAGTGACGATGCATAGGCAAACAGCCTGGCCAAGATAAAAAGCCAAAGCGATGAGGAAAAAAAAGTCACTGAATCAGTGTTATTACTGATTCAGTGTTATTTTTGATTCAGTTGGGAAGAATTGTGTGTATATGCATGTGTGTGTGTGTGTTGGGGAAGCGAGGTTGTTAACTTTCATGCCAAAAAGTTCCCTCCTTTGCTAAATCTGCTGCTACTGCTGCTACAGCCATTTCGCCCGGAGTCGTGAGAATAAGCCATCGTATTAGAATTCCGTCAGCATTTCTGTCACTTCCATTGCGGAATATGCACAAATGCGCACACACCACCACACACATCTTAACTGACTCCAGTACCGGCACACAGTGTTGTTCCACAGGTTAAAGAGAAAAGCCAGTGGCTCTTAGATTGCACATAACCCGCAAGCATAAAAGCCTTGAAAAAGGAGACGAGTTAGCCCTAAAACAATTAATCTCCTCCTTCCCTTATGAGAGCTGCCATTGATTTGGCTATAGAGATGAGATAAATGAGCGCGGAGCCTGCCAGTGGTTTCGGTGGCTGCCAAAACACTGTTCCCGACTACAGTTAGTCGAAGCTTTTGTCTGTCCCCGCAATGTAAACACATGTGAACCCTTGGCAGGGGAAAACACATCTTAGCTAAACTGTGGTTTACACTGATTACAGACTTGCAGATGCTGCAGATTATGTCAGAGAAAAACGTCACATGAGGAGGATCCTCCAAACTTCCAGCTGTCAGGCGAAGCCTCGGCGGCTTGCTCCTGGCATTGGCGGCTCTGGTGTAATGTGAGTTCAAACGTGAAGTTGGGATCTGCTGTTTATCATAGTGTGTGAACACAGCTTCTATGCTAAGTTTAACAGCAGTTCTTTTGCCGTTTTTGATACTGCGAGCAAACCTTTCTAGTCCAACTGTTTCCATGGGGGCACTCTGGTTTTAAGTGTCTGCCTTCTATACTGGAAAAGGAATCAGGTAATTGCATTACGCTTTCCAGCACCGTGCGGAGATCAGCTTTCCCAGCTGAGTAAACGCATCACACGCAGCACAAACATCAACTTAAATGTGAAATACTATAGCGATCAAAACCATGATACCTCAATTGAGTTCCCCGCGAGCGCTGCATAAACACTGAGAAAAGAGCCGACCGAGAAATCAAAAAGATTTTTCAGTGGCGCTCGCTGAACACCGAGACCGAAGCCAGCGCTGGAAGACAGACTCCAAACATGAAACTGTTCAATCAAATCAAATTACCTTTTCCAAGAAAAGCAAAGACTAAGGCATGCCTGCAGCCTAATTCGTCCAACTTGAATAAGTGATGTAAACCTTAATGAATATCGCATACCAAACATTTTGCATCAGACCGGCAACTAAATGTCTCCTTAATTGTCAGAGGATTAATGGACAATTGAGTCTCTCTGACAATTTTTCAAATTACTAACGTCCCCTTTAATTGTCAGATTGAAAATCCAAGGACAGAGCCCTTTTACAATGCCTCCATCATGCTAACATAGCGCCTTGCCTCCAAACCATCCTATAAAATCCCATCGCTGCACTTAATTGTTCAATATGAAGCCAAAGCATCTGAGGTAATTCAAATGTCTTTCTCCGATGAATATGTGCAATTGTCCTCTTTTCCTATTCTAATTTAATGCCATCTGGGGAAGGTGATTGGCTCCGTGTTGCCATTGCTGCCAACCGGGGTCAGCCTAACCATCAAGCGCTGTAATTGAGTAGTTAGTGGCAATTTTCTCCCCTAATTTCCATCTGCGAAATCCAGGCCTGGCATGGCAAATAGCACATTACACAGGCGCGATTGTGGCAAAGTGTAATAACATCGTTTCCACAGTTTGAAAACTTCCCCCGAACAAATGAGAATCGCTGCCGTACATGTCATTTCAAAAAAACTCATCTGTGATCACAGGCGCAAACACACACATGTAAGGAAGCACACACTGGCTTGAGACACCATGCAGAATAAAGAATGCGGTGACGTCCCATTAACATATAGATAATTAGCTGCTCCGACCGCAGCTCTGCCTTCAACACTCTAATCCCCTGACAAAGCCTTTCACCAGCTCTATCACAAACACCATGTTGACGCAGACGCAACTCTTAGGAGGCCATCTTGTTTGGCTTATTCACCATGACATGCCTCTATCAGGAGAAGATGAAGGAGGGGATGATTTACGAGGGCGCCATCCATAACCAGCACCATTCCTTGTGTATTTTCTAAGAGCAAAAGCCGGGGTGGAGTTGTAAACTAATGGAGCGGCAGGTCTGAACACTTTTGGTCCGGTAGATTTATGGCGATCGTAAAGCGATGTCAGGGACAAAGAAGAGGGGAAATGTGAGTCGTGATACTAATAGCTAGGTTATCACAAAGATTTTCACTCAATGCCAAACACACAGGCACATACAAGCACACACAAAGGAGCTTATATTACCATTTAATCACGCGGCTGTGAATGCTTTATTCACACTCTAATGATCTTTTCCTCAGAAATCCAAAAGGGATGATTTTAAGAAACTGTTATTTGGAGTAATACATTAAGCACCGAGACACAATTTTCTCAATAACATAAATTCAATTTTATAACTCTAGAATGAAAGACTCCCTGCTTTTCCTCTCTCCTCTCTTTTCCCCCCCCTAACATTTTGTAATTATTTGACGCACTACATCAAAAGTGAAGTAATAATAGTTGTAATTTAATCTATTCACACAAGTCATTTTCATAAACTCCTGCCTCTCCCTGCTAAATGTGCGTTTCATTCATTATTGATCATGCCCTGATGATGTGGTAATGACAATGGCATTGTTTTTTCCTTTCTCTCTCTGCCCCCCCCCTTTTTTTTTTTTTTTTACTTAAATGTAAACCTTGTGATTCAGGGTTTTCATTACGGGCAGCACACCAGGCCCTCTGGATTATCAAGGGCAAACAAAAGATAATTAACACGAGGTGGGATGCAGAAGAGTAATCTATCCTGAGCAACACCGCTACCTCCCATCCATCCCCAACTTGTTCTCAGGGCTCCCTTGTAGCCTCCTCTCAGTCCAACAGCACCATTACTGAAGACTGGAAGCTAATTTTTTCCCCTTTACTTCTTAAATCTTCAGGTCAAGGTTGCTTAAAATGCAGGACCAGGGCACAGAAAATACAGCATTGTCAAATTCTCAAGTAGATGAAAACAATCTTAAGCATGTAACTGACACTGATTCAGGGTGGCTCATAGTTTACAGTGACCGATGATAGCCTTCTGTTTCTAGAATCCACCAAGAGATACAAAGAAAAGGTCAAAACATTTGAAAGATGGGGAAAGTTTTTCACGCAACAATCCGTTAGCCTTCAATAGGCCCTGTATTTTAACACTGTTTCGCTCGACTTGCTGAACGCGAACACGAAAAGGTGATCTGCTTGTTTGTATCGACCCTTTCCTCACTGTTCTGACACAACAGAGTACCGCACTAAAGTTTTAAAGACATCTGTCAGCTCAGTCTCTGCACTACAGTTTTCACCGCATGTTAGCAGAGAGTCACAGTTGCTGTCCACCCCACGTCCATTCATCCGTCAACCGCTTTGACTGGCGCCCTGTCTTCCCGTCTCACTCTCTCCTGCCTGCTGCACGACCAAAAGACCCACAGTAGTGTGTGACTGACTACTTCGAGTGAAAGCCAAGGATTTTTATTAAGAAGTAGGGACAGCATTCATTTTTTAAAACCCTCCTCAATAAAATATCATACGGTCGCTCCACATTCCTCAGAATTATAATGACATGAATATTTAAATTTAAATGCATTCCGAGCATGCTGGTTTTCTCTTCTTCACTACGGCATCAGATCTCATTTTCTACTTAAGCTCCTCCATCATGTTTATGCATATCCACATGCATGATACATATCTCAGTTTTCCTTTTTTTTTAAGCCTCCTTAATGCAAGCCTGATAATTTTGCTTGACTTTAATGGGGAATGACTCCTCATTGGCAAGCTTTTCTCTTTAAGACAAAAATAAAAAAAACATGATCAAATGTCCCTTTCATGTGGAACACAGGCTGTTTTTGAAACTTCTTATTCCCTCTTTCTCTCTGTTGCTTCGGCTGCGAGTAAATAGATCAAAAAAGGAGGCGCAACTTTATATTCCAGTTTTGAAGCATTCTGTAATTGGGCGCATTTAATTGATATCCCTCAAGCCCGTAATTATAATGCAAAAAGAAAGAGAAGGAAACATATCCCGCTATCAAAGAAATGCTATTTCACTTCTTTTTTTAAACGAGTATAAAAAAAAATAGAAGTGAATGACTTGATGAAAAATATGTCAGAAATGGGAGAGAAGGAAAGTTTATGATGCATTTTTACTAAAGAATAGCATAAGTATTGACTGATAATTTTGGTGTCTCTCATTATGTACCAGTCATACTCCTTGTGAGACTGGAGTGGACCCTTGTGAGTTTGGCTCTATGGGAACTCGTATTCTGTGATCTCTCCTCCTCTTCGCTGACAAGGAGCTATCACTGCCTTCCCTGATGGAGACGGAATGAAACGCAGATAAGACTTTGTCATCCGCAGCATGTCTCTTCTGACACGGTGTACAGCGGATGGCTCTTTTGGAATCCAAAAGATGGTTAATTGAACGAGACATTTAAAACTCACTACTGTCAGTCTGTATTTCCGGTTTCAGTGGATTGGAATGATTTCTTAGCTCTTATCATGGGCACATGTGAAATGAGTATGAGTGTGAAGTATTTTCATTTTGGATTGTAAAAACAGTGCCAGAAATGCTCCTGAAATGAACTTATCCGACCCCTTCCCTTCCTCCACCTCTTGCTTCCTGACCTCTGCCTCCCCAGTTAGTTTCCTAATCTTGTGTTAAGGAATTGAACTGGCAGTACTGCCAGTAATAGCAGAAAAACACAGCACGGTAACAATTAAAATAACAAATGAGGTACATTAGAGTGAAAAACATTCAAAAGAGAGGAAAGTGAATGCTAACACATTCTTACAAGCTCCAGGTATAACAATTTAAGGGTAGGTATTATGGTAATTTTCATATATTTCCTAATTTCCACAATTTGAATCTTGGACTTTACTGAAGCACCTTTATATTCACAGCTGAAATAATTCTTACTTATCTTAAATTAGTTCCTGTTACAGCCTCTCAGTTCTTCCTCTGTCTGAATCATGCTGTTTTAGCTTCCTTCTCCCCCACTTTAAGTTATCTTTCTCCTTATTGGCTGCCATCTATAAACAGAAGGTTTGGACATCATGTGGGTGGAGCTTATGTGCTTAAAGCCAAAACTGTATGCCTGAGATGACCATAATAAGAAATGGCACCTTCATATTTTTTTTTAAAGGGAGAATAAGGAAATAATTATTGAATATTTGTTAAGATGACCAAAACCAATTTAAAAGTTAATTCAAAAGACCGGCAAAGGAAACTTCTGCATTTTCAAAAAGAAATCTGAAGCCAACTTGATCGATGACTTTATGGCTACTAATTTCAATTCTTACTTTTCTTTCAAAACACCAATGTGGTCATGGTAAACATGCTTAGAGGGGAATTTACCAACCACTGGTTGATGCCAAGGCATATGTGTTCATCTTTTATATGATGATTCCAGCCATTATGAGCAACTTAATTTGTTGTAGGCGCAGACTACCTGTGTACTGGTTGCTTTAGGTATTTAAGGAGGGTGAGTAAGATAAATGTGATTCCAGTTGACAGCACTGAGTTGTAGGGTAAAAAGAATTTAATTTTTCTCCTGTTGGAGGCCAAAAAAAAGTAGATTCTGGACTGTTTATGAAGAACAGAATGTATGAATATATGAAATCAGGAAGCAAGGGACACATATTTTTATAACAGACCTTTCCTATTTTCCACCTGTTGTCTGGTCATACTAATGTGCTGTCACATTTTAACAGTCGTTGTTTACAAGTAGGTAGGTTAGCACCCAATGTTTATGTGATGCGAATGACAATAAGCCTTCTTCAAATCTTTCAATCCTTGAAAAGAAAGATTGTAATGTTGAAAAGCATGGCTTTCGCTGGATACCCATTCTTTTTGAACAGGCAGTACTGGCTCCACGGCCATAACCACAGTTTAGAAATTAGTGAAGCCCAGAAAATTTTCCCTTAATGTATCATATTTATGCTGAAAAGGCTGCACTTCTTTCGAATTTACATCCTAGAGATGCAATAAAATCAGCATCAAAAATCCAGAAAACTGTAAATTACTTTATTTGGAAAACTTCCATCTTTTACCGGACTAATCTGTATATAAAAATATGGAAATATTAGTGTTGTGTGTTTAAAATAACAAAACAGAATTATTTCCTCACTTGAAATGGAAATCCAGGCCCCACTGTATCCTTTTATTCATTTCTTGTGCTTAAAACAAGCCAATCAGAGGTGCTGTAGGGCGGGTCATAACGTTGTGTCTTTTTAAAGTAAAAGTGACCGAGAGTTTCACGCATGATTCCTGACAATCTTTACTGTGTTGTTAAAAAAACATACTGAGATCTCACAGCTGGTTACAGCCATGATTGGTCCAACTAATTGGCCACTCCCCCCAGAAGCTGTTCTCATTGATGGATTCCCACATTGTAGATATGACAACTACAGTCTTTCTGTTGATATGTATGTCAACTTGAGATTCATTGAGACAAACTGATAAAGAATTGAACTGAACTCAATTTCAATTGGCACTCAACTGAACAGTAAGGAACTATACTGCATATAACAATCTGTTTAGCAAGAGTTCTCATCCATCAGAGCCACAGACTTGAGTGGATAAAGAGAGGTGACAAAGTTAAAATTACAGAAACAGCACCCATGTCTTCAGCCATCAGAGCTGTCACACATACACAAGAACAAATGACTAAATACGCCCATATGACTGTGTCTATACTTGATTTACACTATTCCCTTCAGTTGAGACATATCTCTGTTGCTCTCTATTTGCCCCTCAGAACTGATGACATACAATGACAAGGTCATTCAGTTCCATAATACCACATCTGTGCTCTTTACCTGTTTTAATATGTTAAAAAAAAAGTAGGGAGGGGAGGCAAAATGTCCTTTTTTTTTCTTTTTTCTTGCGTTTCTGTGCAGGTGCAGAGTGACGCCAAGCATCTATAACATTTTGACAAGAGACTAAAGAGGGTTGAGCAGGACCAAAGAGACAAGATCAATTTCAGTCCTCTTGATCCCATGACCCCAGAACCCAGAGAGAGTCTCTCAGGGAGTCCCAGCTGAGTGTGCCGAGACTGGGAGACTTTGAAGTCGGGTCAGAGAGGCTGGGTGGTTGATCGTCTGAGGGCTAGAAAATATCACTGTGTATGTCTGCGCACATGTGTGTGTGTGTGTGTGTACCCCCTGGTGTGTGTTTGTGCCTGTGGAGAGGAATGGGAGGGTAATGACAGTAACATGGTCACATCCTTGGATGAAATGGGAGACATAGGCAGATGGGGGTACTTGGCATTTCCTGCACCAGCTTGTTTGTTGGTGCCTAATGAGCTCTCGGACTCCATTAATGAGAGGACTGAATCCATTATCATCATCATTTCAAAAGGAGGCCCTGGCTCTAAACAGCTCCCCACATTAGCAGGACTTACCCTTGTTGCACCATTTGATCAGCAAAGGCAGCAGGGGTCGTGACGCATGCACATCCACGCGCGCACACTAACACGCACACCAGCACAAAACCTTCCTTATTAATACTTCTCGCCCTTTATGCAGTTATCATGCGAACACAATGTATGCAGATGCACAGTAATTAAAACAATAGCAGATCGCATGGAAGCATAAATGCACTTTACTCACTTCTGCAAACAGACACGAGGACGCACCGGGCTTCATTTGCTGTCATTTTAAAGAGGAAATCAGTCACAGTAGATAATAAGAACAGGGGCCTTTGAAGTAGAGCTACGATACAAACTAACAGTGGGGCGACGTGTTGAATAAAGGAAAGGGATGGAGAGAGGAAGGGAGGGACGGATGGATGGAGAGACAAAGTGAATGAGGGAAAGAGATGGAGAAAAAAGCTAAACTTACAGCAAAATAGGGCACCCTTGAGGAGCACTCGGGCTAGGGGGGGAAGAGAAAGAAGGGTGTGATTCATAAATAAACACAGAGTGCATAGCGATATAATGGCATGCCAGCAGAGAGGGACAGATTCCATTTCCAGTGCCTTCACCACCTTCTCCAGAAACATCAAAGGACCAATTAAGGTCCCAGTGAAGCTGGCCGTCAAGGCTGCAGTGGAGGTCCTGTCAGTGTTAGCCTGCCCTCAGTGCTGCTGTCTCTGTCTCAACCTCACTGCTAACACTAGTGACAAGGACCCCTTACTGAACCTGCCTGCCTGTCTGCCTCAATTCTGGTTACCCAATATATGCATTTCTTTCACTCTCTCTCTCTCTCTTGGTAGCTCTTTTGCTGTCTTTTGTGTCTTCCCCACATAAACTTTTCTCTCCTTCTCTCTTCATCTCTTGGAATTGATTTCTTTCTGTTAAAAGCTCTCAGTCTGGCTGCTGCCGAGCGCCACCCCTCAGCGGTACGGCACACGAGTTAGCAAATAGCTTTCTCAGAACCGAGCGCCGGTGTAAAACAGGAAGAAACATTCACACACACACACTCTCACTCTCCCTCCGTCTTAGTTTGATAACTTCTTCGTTGCACCATTCACCCTCCCATGTCTTCCTCATGTAACTTTGGAATTACTGAAATGTTAACGTGCCTCTGCTGCCTTTGATATTTAAGACAAAAGGGTACAGATGTGCAGGCTGCACACACACACACACACACACACACACACACACTCAACACACAGACGCAGGGCCAACTGGAAATGGGAAAAGGAGCTTTAATCTCACTCTTTGTCATGCTCCAAAGAGTTCCTCCTCCCTGTGTATTTTTCTGAATCTCTTTAGTTCATCCTTCGCCTACCTCTCTGCCCTTTTCCGCTTGCATTTCCCACATTCATAATGGCACAGCACAGCACCGGCACAAAAAAAAAAAGAAAAGGGTGGGCAACAATTAATAAGCGGCTGTTTTCGATCCGCTGCTCACATTGTGCTTTTTACAATTGATTGCATCTCCGAAACAAAAAAAACATAATGAGACAAATTATATTTCTGTGACAGAAGAAGAAGCGAAGAAGAAAAAAACAACCTCTGAGGAAAGATTAAAAATGCATTTTAAATGGATTTTGAACAAGCCAACTGTAGAAGAGATGTGACTTCCTAAAATCAAATGGGCTTTTGCTTTTTACGAGGCACACATAAACAGTGTCAGGCTGGCCAGCCTGACACTGGCACACCATAGTATCGGACATGATTGTATCACTCACAACTGCTTGGCATAGTTCCACCCCGAGGACAAGAACGATACCATGGCACAAAGGCAGCTATGCTAGTCTCCCTCTCTTTCTCTTCCTATCTTTTCCAGTGATCCCCCCCCCCCCCCTTCCCTCGTCATCCTCTCTCCCTCCCTTTGGTATCTTTCTAGTGCAGTGGCCTCCGTTTACCACCATAACCCAAATTAGCTGGGCAGGCGTTATCCTCTCTCATCGCTCTGCGCCGTTAGGAGGGGTGGTTGGTGGTGGTGGAGGGGGTTGAAATGTGGCAGAATTTCCTTTCTGCCTCTGTGACAGCGCTATCTGACAGCATTTTACATCTCCCCTGCTCTCCCCTCACTACACTCCACTGTCAGACAAAGAAATTAATACCCCCAGTGACTGTGTTTTAATTAAGCAATTTCATGCAAATTACACATTTTAGATTGTCAAATAATATACTGCGCAAAATTGTAGGCAGGCTGATCTGATATGCATGGAGTGTTATTCTTCCAGGCACTGTGCATACATGGAAAATGAACAAAAATGCTAATTTCTAATCTATTATGCAAACAGTGGAGATACTTACATAGATTTGCACGCCTTTCCCAGATAAATACAGCTCTTGAATTCTATGTATAGGATGACTGGATTTCTCAAGCAGTCTTTGCCATTGTTATTTATCTTATTTGGTCTTTATTTCAATAATATGCCCTCCTGCTTTCCAAGCAATGTGTACTAATAATTTTTATTCCTACAAGCTGCAGTCTGCACATAAGGATGACATAAATAAACAGATATAGAACAACTCTGTAAGTTTATCATTAAACATTGTTTTGAGATTTCATTGGCAATGAATAATAGGGAGAGGACTGTCTGACAATCAAAGAACAACTTGACACACACACACACACACACACACACACACACACACACACACACACACACAAATCCTATTTGAATATTCCCTCTCCTAATACAGTCTAATGAAACATAGAGCCCTAACCAATATTAGTAATCCACACTACTCTCCATCTTCTCCCATTAGCACATTGAACTTATTTGAAATTCATTATAATCCACAAGCCTTTTAGTTCACTGGAATCAGTAATGATGACAAAATGAATATAACATTATACTTTATTACAGTCGACTTGATTTAATCTGGAGTTGCCGCCATATGAGAGTCTACAGAAATACCCCTCTTGAAAACCGCGGGTGTCAAAAGTCAGCGTGTGCAGGTACATAGTCAAAAAAAGCAATCCTTATTAACTGAAAGCTTGAGGAGGGGTCTTGCTGTTTCTTTGTGATTCAAATTCATTTAATCAAAGGTTTGTTTCTATATGCTGCCACTTAATAGTGTATATTACTGCATACAATAAGACTCCAATGAATTGCAATCCATCCAGTGCTCCTTTCCATTCTCTTCTAAAGGGAAGAAAGCAGGATAAGAGCGGGAGAAGGCGAGACTAATGGTAGGGTACGAGCGTGTTGTTGACGTGCTTTCTGCATATTCAGAGCACTGTTCCTTTCAATGGTCGCACATTCATACAATAACCACGACTTTCTTTCTTTTTTTTTTCCTTTCTATTTTTTTTTTTTACCCCTGTGGTATAATAAAGTCTGGAAGAACAATAGGGAAACATGTTCACCACACAGTCTAAAACATTGTGGGGCAATTATGGAAGATCGGAATATTCCTGCTCAACATGACGTTGCTCGCAAGTCCCTCAAGTGTGAGCTCCTGCTGTGAGGCCCCTTTTTATATTATTCTACTAATCTCACTGATGTCAACTCAGGTCCAAGCCACCGGAAGATGACGGCCGTGAAACAGCTCCTGCAGGCTCAAGCTATAGGACACAGTACAGCAGTTGGGTGACTACCATATGGTTATGGAGGTGAGAAAGGATGAAGCCAAAGTGGAGAACATCAAATGCAATGAAAAGAATGAAAGAAAGAATCAAATCTGAAATATACTCGGAATAAACCGATTCTCCATATCTATGAGTCAGTTCACATGCCATATGAATGAAGACAGGTTAGTGACTCAGTAAAGCTTACTTCTGTCTGATGACAGCAGTACTGGAAATGCTTTTCCCACTGTTAGCCTCTGTTAGCTGTTGTTAGCCTCTGTTAGCTCCCATTAGCTGGCGCTTGTGAGACTTTCTTTGAAATGAACGTAACTTTGTTGGATTCTGATGCTTCTTGAATAAACGCTTATACGAATAGTGGTATTGTAAGGCGCTTTGGGTGCCTTGAAAAGCGCTATATAAATCCAATCCATTATTATTATTATTACGATGTGAATGTGTAATCAAACTGTTTATCAGAGGAAAAGCATGATTTTAGGACAGTCAAGCCTAACATTAGCTGGTTTACTGCTGGCTTATACAAGCAGTTGTTTTTGTTAAGTTGGCTCATTGTCAGCTGTGCAGAGACGGGAGGCTGATATGTCTAATCTAAGAAAAAAAAAAGCATTTTTATAAATATTTATGTGTTAAAGCTCTTCAGGTCAGGAAATGAGTCTTGAGGTAAGCAGGAAGAGGATCAGATTTTATCAGGATGTTGGTTGCACTGTCTCTTTTCTTTATGTTGTCGCTTCTTTGGTGACATAAAACATGATCTTTCATATCTTTAGTCTGAATGTGCAAACACGATTTAAAATTTGCCTCCCCAGCCATTTTGGATAACACCAATTGCACTAAATACCTGAATGTGACCATTGTACAATAGTCTGCGTTATGAAATCCCCATCTGTCTCCTCTTTGACTAAAACATATCTGACAATCTAGCATTTCTTAGATACTTTGTCTTTTTGACCACATTTCATCAGCTTCTCCACTTTCCTTTCTCCTATACAGGCTTATTTAATCCTGGTCCTTGTTTTTCCATCAGCCACACTGAAGCACTACCTTCCCTTATCCCTCAAAACTAAACAGTAACCTGAAAGCCCTGTCATACCTCTGTGACTCCTGTGTGAACCTACGGAATTGCTCGAGGCCAGCATGGCAGACAGAAGGCCAAGCGGAGGCTGTGTCCTCCACTCAGGTGCCTTGGATACAAACAGAGACACACAGCCAGCGAGACAGGGAGAGGAGTAGGGAAACTGTCAGCTGAACATTCCCAATCGTTTTAGAGGGTATTAGACATGATTAGAAGATTTGCTGTGCCATCTGATTACCAAATGGCAACAGGCTTTATTGACCCCAGGTGCGCAGAGGGTAAATGTTTATAGTATATCACTGGGGTGAAAGTCACGGGGAAAGTGATTCAAGCCGTCAAGCAGTTAAGCTCAGGCCAGAGACAAAGTAAGATTAGAGCTGAAATTTAAGTCAATGTGGCAGTGACAACAACTTGGCAGACAAGTCGGAATGATGTAATCGGATAAACAAAAAGGTAATGGAGTGCTGGTAGTCATTGCAAGGCTCCACCACAACATTATATCCTTCTAGAGCATGTGGCTTAAAGAAATTTCAGAGTTTAGGTGCCGTGCAAGAGCTATCCCAATTCAAATGCCCCTCAAAAAAAGGTTTAAGTTAGCCTTAGAAAGAGAGTAATGAGGTATGCTCATTGAGTACAAATTACTCATAAAGTTATTAGTCACACAGATTGCAGGACAAAATATCTCTGTAATGCTCTGTTGTCATCAGGCAAATGCAAGGCAGCAGTGAAAAATGAATTCCCTTAAATCATCTTTGGTTAAGGGACAGTCTGCGGCTGGAGCATTACTCAAAAGTGTCGCAAGGGCAGGAAACTGGAAATCATTGCACCCTTTCCCCTCCACTCCTCTACATCGTTTTTTTTTTTTGTAAAAAAGTACGAAGCGAGATGGCAGACAACAACAGGCTCCAGTGTTTTGCTTGCTCATTAAGTCTGCCTGGAGGTAAGCCAATTGATCTGCAATTCATTCTCACAAATGCTAAATCGATGCAGAGAGACATGAAAAGCCCCAGGTTTTTACGACTTCACTCAAAGATTCCTGAAACGCTTTGTAACAGCAGATAATGGTAATCTGCCTTGTTTGTGGCTCTGTACTGAGCAATCAATATGGTAAAAAGGGGAGTGGGAAAAAAAGTCACGCAGCTTAAGAGAAAGTTGATTTGAATGAAAACAATAGAGTGATTTTTTTTTTAAAAGTCTGTTTTGTCTATACTTCCAGATAGATCGGCGCTCATTATAAATGCATGCACGGTGCTCTCTGTCTTTCTCAGTGCCTTTATGGGCACAGTGGAGCCACTCTAAAATTTAAATCAACCCACTTCAAGATAAATGATAGTGCTCGCAAACCTTATCCACTTAAATGCACCACACTAAACTAACACACTAATTAGAGAAATTTCTTCGGAGACCTATATCACAAATGCAAAACACACAAACAAGAGTGCGTCATTGCTCTAAGTACAGTGTGTGACACCTGAGCGATCCATTACAGCTCGTTTTATATTGATTGACAAAGTAGCAACATAAAGTAATTATAATTGATTCTAGATGAGGCTCAGCCTGCCATACACAGATCCTCCTCCTCCTCCTTTCTCTCTCTCCATCTCACTTACTGCTTGGAATCTGAATAGGGAGCTCGGGTAATTAGGTCACGCTGTTAAATTTTTAATGATCTCTGAAATCATATTCATGCTCACAGTGTGTCAGGTACACGTACAGCCAGCCTGGAGTGATACATCACCATTCTATGACATGAACAGAAGGCCTTAGCCATTTAATTGTGTGACCTTTTCGACCGAGCACCAAGTGAAGCCATCGGGAGAGCGAGGTATTTAGCGGGAAAATGAGTGATTGGGTATTGGTGAGATGAACAATGCACAAGCTCGTCATAATAAAACAGATTCGCACATTTTGTGTGGCTTGGTGTACGCATGCAAAGGAGGAGGGGGGGGGGTCTGTGTTGAGGTAGTTTGATCATGGTTTTCATGCCGCATTTATATGAAGGTGGTGGCTCAGTTATGGTCAAGGTTGAGGCTAAAGGGCATAGGGGTCAGACATAGAGACAAAGGCTGGGAACACAGCTTGCAGCTATCCCATAATTTGTAATGACAGATGATCATGTAGTAGGAAAGACATAGGGGTGGAAATTCACTGAATGTCTTCTGAATATGCAAATATGTACATATAAAGACAATATTTCTGTCTTTTTTCGACCTTATGAACCCAAGTTTCTAGTAAATAGTAAAATACCATATGTGTGTGTCTGTGTATATACTGGTTATCTAGTGCAGTATACTATAAAAACTAAATACTGTTTATACCTGTAATAGTTTACTTCACTTTTTCATCAAGTTAGCAACGTATACATTCCTTTTATGTTAGCAGAAAGTTAAAGCTGAAGTTTTGTGGTGTAGTTTAGCTTCAAAGGGCCTAATAAACACAGATGTGAATGTAAACTCCAATAATAATGTGAAATAAGTATTATACGAAGTGATTTGGAGGAACAAAATTCAGAATTCACCAAAATAATACAACATTTAAATGCACAGACTTTTATATATTATTTGAGAATAATTTTTACTGGTGGTCATGATAACGTTTTTTGTTTTTTTTTAATAAGGCATAAAAACAACTGTCTAATCGCCCACTTCATCCTTTGGGCACAGTGCAACTTCTTTTCTTCTTTGTTTGGGAGATCTGCTCTGATCTGCTAAATGACACTGGGGACTCTGCAAGATTGACTTATAGCACTAACACACAAGTAGGGAGTGAACTTTCAAAATAAAACATTTAGAAACATAGGACAGGATACTGAACTTGTCAAAGGAGTGATTAAGCATAAACTTTTCGACTGTTGACAAAAATGCACATTTAAAAATAGGTGCTAGTGCAAGAATTAAGCATCCTTTTGTTTTCTTGTGCTACTTGAATCAAAGCATTAAATGGTTGGGGGTATCTGGTTTTATATATAAAAAGTTTTGTTGCACTTCCAACAACTGGTTCCTTTGCCAGTTAGTCGCACGGTCACGTGACACTGTAAAAGGCGGATGGCATTTGACCTGGTGCTTGATCTTTTAAGAGTGAGTTTCTTCTTCTTTAATAAAGAAATTTAAATTTGGAAAATTAGCAGTCCAGCAGTGGATGCTCTTTTGACCTCTTAGCTTAGTGTTAATAGGAAGTTAAAGCATAGCATCCATACATTACTGGCTTAAAGAGATGCACAAACGACATCAAGACTACAACAGAAGACAGTTTTAATGAGAAATAGAAAGAAAACATTCTGGAGTTGAGAGGGAGAACCTTTGTTCACCTCACACATGTAAAATCCTTCATTAGTGAGTGATTGTCTCATCCGGTGCCAGCATCTGACAGTAAGGTTGGCTTGATCCCCTATAATTACCCTTCCCATGGAAATGATTGCATCGTGAGTTTCCAAACTGACAACTCTATTTGGACACAAGTAATCCGCTTTCTTGGCTGCAGCTGATACCTGAGCATAATCTGCCCAGTCAAGCAGCAAAGGAATGGCTGCACGCTCTCTTGCTGCTGTGGCATGAAACCCAAACGATGAAGCTTCTCCCTTGTTGCACTCTAGTAATTTAGCCCATCCTGGGTTTGTGGGTTTTGAAGCATGTATTTTTTTTCCCTTCTCTCTCTTTTTTTTAACTTCATCATTGTAGGGGCTTGCATGGCTGAAAGGAAATGGAGATGTAAATGGGGATAGGTTTGCCAGCCTATGTGGTGCGATGTCAGCCACAATCCAGAGATCAGATTAAGCCATACAGTATCCGTCCACTTAAAAGTAGTGGGTATTGGCAAGATGGAAGGGATAAAACTGCCCCACAGAACACCATTAAATGCTGTCTTTCATTATACTAAACCCTCCTGCAATAAAATCCTGCATATTTTCCCCCCATAAGCAAACAGGCAAAGCTCTTGTTTCTCAGTTGTGACTTGTGTCACCTTTAATTTAAAACTCTTCCAAAAACAAACACAGGATCTTCATAGCCGGCTATATCAAGGAGCGTATCAAACAGCTAGCAGTGAGATTTTTGTTGACAAAGCTATCCTCTGGGACTTGCGTATGCACTGCATAGTCTATTCATAGCAGTAATTTGACACAAATCAGAACAAACTCTCACACATGCATAGGTGTTAGTACTAAACTAGACTGTGAAACTAGAACTGTGGATGTGACGGTTGTGTGTGTGAAAAGAAAGAAAGAAAGAAAGACAAATACAACAATCTAAAGAAAGTAAATGAATAGAAATGGCACCTTAAAAAAAGACGTGGAGTCTTCCACTCATTAGTGGCCCCTGTTGTTAATAAGTCATCGTGCGAGAGGCATGAAGGACACGCCTTGAAGAAATGACAACCCCTTCTAATGGCACGTTGCTGAAATTAAAATTCACAGGGAGATGATGCATCGGGAGAAAGTGAACTAAAAGCATTGCACGAGTTAAGGAAAAAAAATAGGAGAGGAGGATGTTGTGGTGGAGGGATGGTGGGTGGGAATAAATAACAGAGGATGAAATGACTCCCATAAATAGAGGCGCTGTCTGGAAGGCCATTAGGCACGAAGCAGCCAACATGACAAGGCAATGATGCTGGGTAAATACTTAGTGTTTATTCATTTAAATATCCTTCAGCTGGCTGAAATAATCATGATGAACAACTGCTGCCGTAGCAGAAGATTAAGGGCCCAAATAACACGCAGTGATATAAAAACAATTTTGTGTAGCTCATTTACAGTAGGGCAAAAATATCATTTGACACGCTGTAGCTGCGCTCGGCAGAACGGGCATAACTGATTTCATTTCCAGCTGCGGATTTCTCTGAATCAGGAGGGACTAATGCAATCAGCTTTTCACAGCTTGTTTATGTATTTATCTATTGGCGAGTGTACGGTTGTCATGTTTGCAGAATCCCCGTTTGCTAATAAGGCTAAGCCTCTTCTCGTGAGCTTGGAGCCACACGGCTAAGCTTTCTCACGCTCTGGCTGAAAATAAGTCAAAAAGGAAATCAATTGGCCAATAAGTGAATGTATCACAGTCCTAATGGATGAAGACATTATGCAGTCTCGTGATCGCAGATGCAAGTTTGCAGAAAGTTTTTACACTTAAGAAATGAAATGTATCACGAGGTTACGGGTGAGAGAAAATTTGAGATCAGATTCTGCAGGTAGGCTAAAGAGTCTCCCGCCTTCAACTCGGGTCTTTAACGGACGAATCCCCCAAACTTCTGCTGCCAATGAGGCCAAGACTGAAAACAGAATTTTTTCCATATGCAGCAGCGAATCTGTGCATGTGTCTCTATGTGTGTAACCTGGTGTGCTAAGGAGAGTAAGAGAAGCTGTTCAAGAAAGAGTTGTGCTATGTAACTTTATGATTTGATGTCTCAGGGCATGCAAGGTCACCAATAAGAATGTGTTTATGCACAGAGTGTGGGTATCTGTGACTTTTTTCCTCTCTTTCCCCTCCTCTTTCTCCCTCGTTTCTCGCTGTTTTTAATTATTTACAGTTTTTGAGGGGGTGAAAAAAAAGAAGAAATAAGTAGTCAAGCTTTTGGACATTCCTGATGCTGTGCTGCACTTTCCCTCTGAAATATCATGCATATTTAAAGTTAATAAAGCATATTCCTTACCTTTTATCCAGGGCCTTTTTAATGCGGGGCATAAAGCGAATGAAAAGTATACGTGTGTGCGTGTGTGTGCATATTTGTGTGTGCCAAATCAGTTATTGACCCTCACCGATAAGAAAACTTGAACATCCACGATCTGAATGGCCACAAGTTACAGCCGATTCCTCAGCATCCTTCATGACCTCTTAAGTTACATCATGTGATCCCGCAAATACAGACAAACCATTCTGAATGTGGCATCATTTACCTGTCACACACAGCCAGTCAAAGTGTCACGAGTTCAGACAAAAAAAGTGAGAATAATGTCCAGAGTCCAGTGAAAAATCATGAATAAATAAAGCAGTGGGGCGGCTGCTGCGCGGGGCCGGCATTTATTAACACGTGAGCCGCGTAAGAAACGATAACTGTTATAAAAAGGCGCAGGAGCGAAACGTTTAACTCTGTTTCTGATGATACTCTTTTGAAGATGTAGCAGTGATTAGTCCGAAATTCAAAGTGGGAATCGACAAATATGAAGCTGAAACAATGGACTGATTAATGAGTTGACAGAAACCATTTTGACTAACTAATTAGTTAATAACTGTTTAACCATTTACCAAGCACATGACATGACAAGGCTACAGTGAATAATCTGAAAGGAAGTTCAGTCAGAGTCACTATCATCAAAAGATTGGAGCCATTTATTCCTAAAAACATGACTCTGTCTCTGTTCCTGCAGCTCCTTGTTCATAGGAGGAAAGCTAGAGAAGAAGAGAAGGAACCCTAAAAAGGCACTAGGACTGTGGGACTGTGGCTGACTTTGACATTGTTGCCTGCTTGAACTAATGCAATGACTCTTCCCTCATCATAGGAGTGACTGAGTACCATTATGTCAGATGCCACTGCAAATGCCTCGACACAGTATACTTAGTGTGACGCCTAGGGCTCCTTCACAGAGTTAGGCCTCAGTCCAAACACGCTTAGAGATCAGTCGGCAATTCCCTGAAAAAACCTTGGATTGCTGGGTAAAAAGTGTATTCCCTGACTGTTTGGCAAGTGGTTGCTGAAGGTTACTGACTGGCACTGAGTGAAATCAGTTTTACTTTAAAGGTAAATGGTCTGTTCAGTTTATGTCCACTGGTTTCTCCATTACATAAAGATTAATTGGCGAGCGTTTGCAGATAACCGAGACAGCCGGCGTGACAGTAGTTGCACTGTCTTGTGTCTGTATCGTCCTGTTCTATCTAGTGTTGCACTGTTTTGTCTTGTTTATTTTTGCAATTTTTTTGCACATTGGACTTTATGTAGTCCTGTGTTTGTCCGTTATATGTCATATGTAGCACCAGGGAACGCTGTCTCATTTCACTCTGTACTGTACCACTGTACACGGTTGAAATGACAATGAAGCCACTTGACTTGAAACTAGTGGCAACCACAGCAATCTAGCTAGTGACTAAATCATCCCAAATAGGCTTTTGGTGCAGGAACCCTCTTTTGCATTTGATTTCACCTATTTACAACCAGCAACCTCCAGCAACTGCTCACCGGCCAGTTTATGACCGACTGTTGCCAGATGGTTACGGTCTCTAGGCCGGTGAGACTGGAGACTTGGGATAGAAATACTCAACTCACTATTGCCTACAATGGCAAAAACAAAGAACAAACCAGTATTTGAAGACGATAACAGACAGAAGGTTGTAAGAAATATGTCATTATTTTCCTTATATTTTATGACCAACTACTTAAAGAAAGGCTGTAAAAATTATTATAGACAGCGATTTCGGTTTATTTCTCAATTGTGAAATGGCCCGCTTATTTGGCTCACATACATCCACATTTAATCCAAAAAGAAGAATCAGCATATAGTAACTAAATTGATGTTATCTGTTTGTGGTGGTCCTCCCGTTCTATGTGCATATTAGTACAAATGCAGGTCCTTGTGCATGCCTAAGTGGTTTGACCAAACCAAGATGTGCGCCAACAAGGAGGTGGTGTTCTGCTGTGAACAAAAGGCTGCTGGATGGAGGATTTGGAGGGAAATCTTGACTGGAGATCCTCATAAATCACTGGCCTAGCTGCTGGATTCTGACAAGCCTGTATAGCTTTACCTGCTGCTGCTGTTCGCTCTCGTGCCCGCCTGCCTGTTCATCTCCTGTTTATGCATATCCAGTGAATATCCCACCTCTCCTCTCCTCTCTTTGAATAGCCCTCCCTCTTCTTCTCTCTCTTTCCTCCCCTCCCTCTTCTCTTCTGTTGTCCACCATCCATATTTGTGTAGCCACCTCTTTCTTCTCCTCCCATCTTTCTCACTCCCTCCGACTGCCCTCCTGTAGGCCTGGTTTTCTCAAGGCCTGGCCAAGCCCGGAGCCTCCCAAAGACCCCTCTTTTCCTTGCTTGGCTGCTTAATTGATTCTGCTGGGGCAAAAAAAAGAAGCGATATATACCTCATCACTTATTTATGCTGCCCTTTGATATGTGTGATATTTAGGAAGGGTTAATATGTATAGGGTTAATCCTTGCGGGGTGAGATTTTTGAAATTTTCATGAAGGACTGACCAATGAGATGAAATAAAATGAAAGAAAATGAAAGTTGGAAGTTGCGGCGCAGGCATCTCTCTGTGCGATGTTGTTACATCCGCATACTGAAAACCAAATTGGGGAGTGAAACCAACTTTTGAGGAATTTACTTTTGCAATAAAATCTTAAATCCAACTTTTCACATATCGCCTGGGAGCACTTGCATATCTTATTTTATTTTCTGATGTTTTTTTATGAAGGGCCACTGAAAGTTTAGGTGAGGGGGAAGAGTGATGGTTAGGTCTCTTGTTCTGGCAATTTTTTCACCATATATTTTCATCTACATATGCCATTTGCTTTCGGGCAGATGCGTCGGCACAATATGCGAGTAAGCACCCACGCACATGCATGTACAGTCTGTGGGTGCTGACAGAGGTAAGAGAGACCATGCTCAGAGGCTGGTGCGTGGAGGCTTGTGGGGCTGCGGTCCCAGCATATTCATAAATCAGGCCTTTCAGGGAGCTGTCAGAGGCTCCATAATGAGGGTCATTACTCAGGCAGGGTGTCAAAGCTACTATCACAGGGACCCGTCCCTGGAAATCACACTCACTCTGCTCCTTGTTAAATAAACAGTGCAGTATACAAAATGGCAAACAAGCTGAGGGTCAATCTGATGCAGTGCGAGGCCAGGCAGGCCTCCAGAGTAATTTATCCTCGGGGAATACCTCTCGGCTGGGGAGATGGATTACAGCAGACCCTCAGAAAAGATTAATGGAAATAAAATCACAAAAAAAGGAAAAGAGGGAAAGAAATGTGAAAGATTGAAATAGAGAACAGAGGAAGATGGACAGACAGAGGGTTAAAAGTGTATTTTAACGTAGGAATCTAAATATTTTCACAACCTAATCCTACTGTGTGTGGAATTTCATTTCTACTTCATACAAAGCAGAATTCTGAGTTCAAGGCAAAGTCTAATATTGTCAGAGCCTGGTTTTTTTTTTGCTGACATGAGGAAGTGGCACCTATCCTCAGTCTGAGCTCACAGTGCTGATGTAATGGCCTAGTAATAACAGTGTCTGAATCTCTGTTATCAAATATTCATCCTTATATTGCCTTGCTAATATCGAACACACAGCTTTATTAATTTGGGGTGCTGGAGGTGGTGCGGCTTGGCGGCTAATGGCAGATCAGAGAGTTAAGATAAAGGAGATGGACATCTGAATTGTCTCTTCAGTGTGGAAGCGCTATCACGTGGAACACAACTACTTGGGCGCCTCCTACAAAACCTGCTCTTTATTTTCAGTTAATTACTGTTAATTATTCACTTTTTTATTGCAGATGTCAACTTGGGCATATCTTTTTTTTTTCTTTTTCACTCTGGGTAACCACTATGCAGTAATTTTCCTCATGTCAAAACACACTCATCTAAATACACCAGTAAAAGAGCAATGAGCAGTTGTTAATATTTATATCTTTAATCTTCGTTTTTAATATATTACATCATATCTCTGCGTGAGAGGGCATGGCCTTCACACACAGACGCACACTCACAGACTCGCGCCCCAGTGTGCTGTGCGAAAACATTTAACGCAAGCGGTAGCTGAACATCTTCCTTTAAAATAACCATTTACAGACTTTTAAAAAAAAATCTGTGAAGAAAATGTAAATTATCAATAACGTTTCATATTCAAGTCATTCCCTTGTTCCTTGTTCTGTTGCAAAGACAGTGCAATTGTCATATAGGGCCTGTTCAAGGACAAAATACTGAAGACTTCCTTCATAGTGAGGATGTGCCCTCTTCTCTGCTCTCCCCGCTAACCAAACAGCTAGAAGTGCTGCTTTTTTTTCCTCCCTCTTTCACCCACTGATTTTCAGCTCACCTACCTGAAGGCAAAAAGATTAATCTTTTACATCTGTGAGTTTTAGACAGGCACTCATGCTGTGCAAGACACTGCTAAAGCAGCCAGCCCTTACGCAATGCCAATTAATGATTTTGTCATTTTAGTGACAAAGGGGGTGGGGTAGGGGTGCTGCTGTGAGTTTGTCGTAGTACTTTTAAGGCACAACTGCCGTTGTAATTTGGGGCCATCTGTTTCAGCGGCGGGGATGAGAGGGGGGGAGTAGAGAGAAGAAGAAGAGGAGGAGAAGGGAGCAAAACCTGTGAGGAAGACAGTAGGAGTGTGATGATGCGTCTGTGCAGCTAGCTACCGTAGAGTGCACGCCGGCTGCCATGTCTTGGGGACATGCGGGGAACATATGTTGTCTTGGAGCCCCAGGGCTGACATTGAAGATGAGGAAAGACGGTACTTCAAGGCAAATGTTTTCCCTGAAGTGAGGCTGCCACAGCCTATACCTCTCAGAGTGTTGACAAGTCTCCCGTGGACTACCAAACATTTAGATTTACACAAAAAATGTAAAGGGTGGCTAAGAAAAAAAAGGAAAAGAAAAAAGTGCTCGCCGGCAACAGAGATTCCCCGGACTGTGAACAGAGAGGGACGTGTGGCTTCCCAAAACTGGAGCATTTCATCAGATTAGCCTGGAGGAGATGCATAATCACACATGTACTCTACATGCACCTGCGGCTTTGCTTGTAGCTGTAACTGTACTCCATGGTAGCTTAGCTGAGCTGAGCTTGTGAGGCCAAGGGAACGCTAAAGTAAGGGGATGCACCGATTGTGAAACTCTACGGTCATAAACGGTGTTTAAATATAGAATTTAGCTGACAGCTGTGCTGATACTGATCGGTGTTTTGTTTTTGTTTTTTCTTATTTAAAAAAAAAATGTTTTAAGCCTTTGAGCTTTCTATCAGACGACCTTTAAACACTTAGCTGGAACAGAGTTTGATGCAACCAAGCAGATAAACATCAGCCACCGCTATCAACAAAAGTTATCTTATTAGCTGAAACACTAAAGGCAGTGAGTAGAGTCAATATCAGCTGATATATTCTTGTGTTTCTACTGAAAAATATACATTTTATTGCAGAAAACACGCTGCAATTAATGCAGATGTTTCTGATTTAATAATATGCACATCTGTCATTTAAAAAACTTCATTCTTTTCGCTGTCTCTCACTCTTTAAAGCTGCAAGTGTGCTTTATAATGACCTTACCTTAGAAAGGGTACGTAGCTTCTTATGTTTAATAAAATTGTCCATGTTTCATACACAAGTTCTTAGCGAATACGCTGATGTTAGCTTAAAAAAGTCACTACACTGCATTGTAAGTGTAGTAAAAAGTGCTCAGCTTCTTTTCCTTGCTCTTTAATGTCCTTCACCAGAGGGCTCTAGTCTGCTCTGATTGGTCAGATGGCTGTGCAAAGTTGGAGCAATTGTTACCTAACATAACCAAAGAGCCAATATATTGGTGGTAGCCCTGCAGCCATTTTGGACAGAACAGCGAACAGTCATAATACAGAAGCAGCTGGATGAGAACCAAAATTCAAAGTACCTCCCTACTGGAAACGTTAACCCCGTTTAGCCACGCTATATGCTACGACTAAGGGATTTGTCTTCTGTTGCAGGGACATTCCTATCAAAAATAAATGAAATCCAATGGGTCTTTAGTTAGAGGCGCCCCAAAATAGCTGCTAGGTGGACATTATGCAAATGTGTTACAGAGTGACAAAGATAAACCTGAGAAAAAAAAGCCCGAACTCCAAAACCAGGCAGTTTATCAGCCTGCTTGAAATGCATCTTTAGGAGATAACTTTTGTGTTGACATTAAGCATTTGCAGATCTGTAATAAAGGGGATGGGAAGCAGGAAAACACTAAAGGGAAGCATAATTTGGGCCCTTTATGGGTCAGGAAGCATGGCGCAGTCTGACGTAACACTTCTTAATCCTTAACCAGATGTAAAAGAAAGACAACAAAGTTCAGCGCTGCCTTTTAAAAGTACTGGAGGAATATGTTTAAAGCAGTGGTGTTTGAGTTCAGTTTAATGCATCTACTATTGCTCAGTGAGTTTGACTTAAAACACTTTTTACTCAAATGCAGCGCTGCACCCTGATGGCTGGCTGAGAGCGACACAATAATTGACCCAGCTTAGTATCGCTGAGGTGTTTGCACGAGAGGAGAGCGAGGGCCTTCATTAGGGCCTCGCTAGCAGAGACCCTAAGTGTCTCGCTCTTCTCTCCCTCTCAGCTACATTCAGACCTATGATGAATGGCTGTAGAGATGGACTGCTGCCGAGGGAGAGTGCCTGACGGGCCCAAGCAAAGCCTTGGATGATGAATAATGACTCTGTAGCCATTTCCCCACAGGAAGTGCTCAGACTCCGGTCCGCTCTTCTACAAAGGAAATCTGGTTGACAAGCTCTCCTTAACCAGGGACCGAACCGTATCACGGATAGGTGTAGCTGGGGGGATTGCTCTGAGAAAGTGCGAAACATCACTTCCTCGAGACAGGATTCATCATCTCATCAAAGCTCGCGCAGCATGTGAACCTTTGGCTTTGCCAGTTAAAGAAGGTGCAAGTGTAAGAAAGTCCTTTCTTTCTCGAATGAGAAAGAAGAACTCGCAGCAGAGGAGTCAAACTGTCGATGAGAATTTCTAAAAAAAGGCAGTGGGCAAAAGAAAAACAAGCAAAAAAGAAAAATAAACGGAAGAGGCAGCGGAAGGAAGTGAGGAAGAGCGCGCCTGCAAATTAACTCTGACTGCTCAACAAGGAGCGTGTGTTGACAGGGGAGAGAGATGATCTGATTTACTGACACAGGCAAAGGATAGAAAGAGAGCAAGCGGAGAGGCACGCGAGACAAAACAAATTCAATCATCTTTTCCATCAAGAGGAAAACCTTAGCCTTTCCTCCACAAAAAGACCCCCCTGGCTTAAATCAATTGCAAACAAACCTGATTCTGCGACGAGACACGGGGGGAATAAACAGTAGCTTTCAATTTAATTCAGCCGCGCGCCCTGGGAGACGAAAACTTTCATCCATCACTTTCATGTGCCTCGCAAGGCAGTTGTAACTCTGAGTGCATGGTGGAACTGGTGACAGCGAGGAACGGTAAATATGTGTCAACAAGCAGCTCCGCTGACAGACTCAACGTGTTTACAGCAGTATACACTTGACAGACAGAGGCAGCGAGAGGCAATGCATGCGAGCGACGATCAAGCCTCTCTCTGCTTCCTTTGTAAAGTGCAGTCAGGAGGTGCAGGCTAGCAGGTTAAGTATTTACATGGTGCATCTTTAAAGTGTTTAGTACAGCTTATAGGCACTTTTTTCAGAGTAAGAAGAGGTAACAGCTGATATTAACAGCTGCTTAAAGGAATAACTTAATATATTAGTAATTGATTAATGGCATCAAGCAATGCTCTCTTGTTCCTTTTTTCTTTGTTAAATATGCTCATGTATACAGTTATTTTGAATTGAGTTGTTCCACCTAACAGACCCTCACAAAATATTTCTATAGGGCTCCTGAGCTGAGGAGGTATCTCCTGCAGAGGCTTATCCAGAATCGCGTCTCTGTGCATTTTGTCTGTAGGTGGTCTGTGCAGCACCTGGCTCTAGCCCTGCATAGCTGAAAGCTGGAGTATTAATCCGTCCTGACTGATGATGAACATTAGCATACAGCACGTAGCTGGAGGAATGCGTGCGCCCGTTGGAGAGTGAGGGAAAGGTGAACTTAAGTGTGTTTAAATGGGCTACCCGTTGCTAAAGCGCACGGGGTTGTGAATATTTGCACAACCAAGTTGTGTCTGTATGTGCCTGAAATGTGCGTGGGGGACAACCTAACCCACCAACCCCACTTTTTTTTGAATCACTTCCCTATCCACTTCCTGTCATTAAGGCACACTCATCCCTTCCTTCCTTCCTTCCTTCAAAAATATTCTCAGCAGTTTTTTGTCAATCTAGTAATAATTCAATTTAGCAGGACCGGCTGGGTTGGGACTGCCATTAGTTTGGAGGAGGTGATTTAAGATTGATGACTTGTGTCTCCTGGGAGTCTATTCCTCATCTTTTGGGAGGGTGGGAGGCCCACCGGTGGCCGGGGCTCTTCGGCTGCACCGGGCGTGGGAGTCGTTGAGCGAATTAAGGTTCAGAATTGATTTCCTCCAAATTTAAGCTGACTAATGTGACAAGTGGCAGCTGTGAGCGCCTCACCGCCGCGGCCTCGAATGTCTCCTCCGGGCTCTTCACTGTGACACTGTGCCAGTGCAGGCAATGGAAGGAAATAGCTGCACCGTTGTTCATCCTTGCAGGTGCACACACATGCAGGCACACGCACACACAGATGGCGACACACACTTTAGCAGGTTCACATGGCCACATCTCAAGATGGAGACAGACAAAGTCACGCAGACACAGCACGAAAATATGCACACATACACACATGCGCGCGCCGCCACTCCACCCTTGTGACACAGTGTTGTGCGAAGCTGCTCACCCATCAAACTCAAGTCAGTGACACAAATTACAGCCGAGGACTGGATGAGGAGAGCGTTGCTTGGCCCTGACACAGGCACACACAGAGATGCACCCACACAGCTGCAGCGCTGTCTTACGTGCGCGCACACACACACACGCGTGCGCGCACACACACACACACACACGCTTTGCTACAGCAGTGACAAGGAACAGGTCAACATGATGACACTAGTGAATAATTCAAGAGAAAGCTGAGAGTGAAAGAGAGAGCGCTGTGAACAGAAAGAATTGAGAGAAATGGTTTACATATATATATATACAATAAATAAATAGTGGAGACAATGCAATGCTCCTCCAAACGCGTACCCAGACATAGTGTATTCCTTTGTAAATTATACACGTTGTCACAGATCTGTACACCATCACGTCAATATTTGTTTCAGTAGTTTAACAGAAAATAAAGGCACATTAATCCCCAACTCTGTTCCCCCCCGAATTAGGACAACTTTTAGGTTACAAATGTGTTTTACCTAGAAAAGCGTGAACATATTTACCAAAGGCAATTTGTTCACCTGCAACAAAGTAATGTGCTGCTGCTGTCAACACCTTTCTTGTCTCACTGCACTGAAAGCCCCCCCCAATGGCAGCCTGTGTGTGGCAGGTTATAGGCGGCTTACAGGTACGGTAAGCAAACAGTGTCTTTTTTCTTTTCTTTTCTTTTTTTTTAGGAAACAAAAAAAAAGGGGGGGAAGCCTTTGACGAGTCAATGTTAGAATTGGTTTCACGCATGAATGCAGCCTTTAAGACAAAAGCACCTCAGGAGATAATTACAGTGTCAAGCATACCCTGCCAAGTGCCTGACGATTGCCCAATATTTAGCTTTAATTAAATCAAAGCAGAAATGTAATTTCTCTGGAGTGAACACAAAGTGGATTGCCAGAAACACACAACATGGCTGACGAATGCGTTTGCTTTTGTCCCCCGTCGCATTGCCTATTGCTTGTTGTGACCCCAAAGCCTCCTTGTCCTGGAGGTAAACCAACTTGCTGCTTCCTCTCGGGTGGCGAGGGAAAAAAAAGAAAAAGAAGAAAATTGCAAAAAAAAAAGTCGGCTCATGTGTTTACATGTGTAGGAAAACAGCTGCAAATTAGCCGTAAACAATTGGAAAATGAGTCCAGGAGCGTTTCAGTGTGTTTCTGTGAGAAACAGTGTGAAGGTGGGCCACTCACTGCGATCTGCGATGTCAAATTAAATTGCTTTGTTCTACGCCTTAAATCTCTGAACATCTGCTTTGTAAAATGTACATTAACATATTTGAATGATTTGCTCCGTAACCGTTGGTTTGCTATTTGTGAAGTAGGTATATAGTGATTTCATGCTGAGGTGAGAACAATTACAGCTTAATAGTAACAATAAATCATTATATACAAAATACATGTGGGGGTCAACAATTGAGTCTCCACCCTAAAAACATGCTAACAAATCAGAAATTTATACTGAAGGAAGTTCCTGTCTACCTGCTATGATTGTGATACATCACTGAGTTTTTTAATAGCTATAAAAATCTATTTTTCCCATTAATGAGTGGATGCAAGTGTATGTGATCTCTTCTCAAAACCAGGGAATAAAAAAAAACCCAGCCTATTTCTGTTTGGACTGCAGTGCAGAGCTGCACGGATGGCAAAAGGTCAACATGAAATTAATATGGGCGTTAATATTCCTAATGCAAACTCACAGTGTTCTGCGTGTCAAAGTTTTGACGGAGCTCTGCACAAAGTTTAATAAGACATCTTTGTGAGTGTGATCTGCGCTCGGCAAAGTTCAACACATGAGCGCGAGCACAGGCGCGAGCTGAGCGTGCAAACAGCGACGTGTGCACACACGCACACATTGTGAAATTTAAAAATGTGCAGTATACGTAAGTATTATGAACATTTTCGAAGCTACCGATCAGCAGAGGATGTGCTGAAGGAGAGGGGGAGGGGGTTGCTGTGGGGTCTAATTGATTGTAAAACAGTTTAAAAAGTGCCTGAAGTGCAAAAAAAAAGAGAGAGAGAGACTGAAAGGTTGTGCCGAGTGCTAAGGGATGTAATTACAGTTATGATGTGAGGAAGGATTTGACTACAAATTCCTTTAAACTGTCGAATAGTGTATGTAAACACAGCGGCACCGATGCTGAAAATATCAAAAGCAAAGAGAGTCACGCTGTGCAAAAAGTGTTACTCCATAAGGCACTAAATTTGGGGCTCGCTTGTACTGTATATAATAAGTTGTGCTAGAGTACTAGAGAAGCATTTCATTGATTACCATATGAAAAACACTTAAAAATTTAAAAAGTGAGCATATAAATATATTTCTTTGGCAGAAAAAGCAATTCATTTTTTTCCCGTTAATTCATGCTGAACTGACACAGATGCCCCGAGTATTCCCATCTGCTGAGCTCTACCTGGAGTTTATTTATGTGGGCCCTTATTTAGGAATGCACAACTGCACATGTGCCTAATTAATCTAGCCGACAATTAGATATTGTTTCAATTTGCAGCTGAGCGCAATTAGCACGTGGCGGTCTGCATATGCTGGCGACGAGTGCAGATTAGGCAGAGACGCGAGCGCTTATTAAAATCTCTTACCTAAGGCCACTTGTGCAGAACTCTTCCTAATGATCGCTTAAATGTTGATGGAGGAATCATTTCCTTTTTTTTGTGCTAGCGAGTGGCATCGGAGTTTGTAAACCTGGTTAAATCAATAGTAAACACTTCATTAGCATGTCCTGATGGCGCCGTACCTGCCACAGTTTTTAATGGCATCAAAAAGAAAAAGAGGCCATGTGTTAAGAACAAACACCTTCTAATCCGAATATCATTAATGTCAGCAAAAGCTGAATTTAATTTCTCGGCGTCCCCGCGGTCTGACGCGGCCACCTCAAAGTTGAATGCAGAAATTTTGTTCTGAGTGTGATCTGAAACTTTTTATGGTGAAACAGTCGTATCCAGTATGACGGTTACAGACTCTAATAACATTCAGTGAGCAAAAAACCAAAAAAACACATCCTATTATTTTATCCTCACCAAGAGGATTCTTCCATCGACCTGTGACACATGTTGGAGGCCCCATTTGTGAGGCCTCAGTAAGAGAGAGAAAAAGTAAAGCAGAAGAAGACAGAAAATGGAGCTAAGCAGCGAAGCCTCACACCCACTGATCAGGCTTGGCTGGACTGTGTGTTTCTTTTTTTTTTGCCACAGCAGTTGCCCGGGTGACGCTTCACAGACCGCGTTGACCTTCCACAATTTCCAACCGTCAATCTAAATGGAAGCCCCTTATCTCATCTTCTCCCCCACTCACACCCCTTCCTTTGTAGATGTGCACATCTTTTTATTCTAAATCCAGTCATTATTGTTCCTCTCCACTGGCCAGCAGGAAAAGCCCTGCTGAAGTTGGAGAGTTAATTGAGCATGTCTCTCTCTCACTGCTGGCTCTGAGGGCTGTAGCGACTGGCTCCACTGTCTGGCTGCTTGGCTTGCCGGCTAGCCTCTTTCTGCTCGACGTATTTGCCTAGATTGCCAATGCAGGGCCTGGCTGAGGATGTCTTGTCTACCGGACTTCACTTGAGCATTCATGTCTCGGCTGCGGCAGCATCCGCTCATTACGGAGAGAGAAGTGTCAGAACCGGAGAGACCAGACGGCTAAGACTCCTCTAATGTAATCTGGACATAGAACTTTTTCCTCCTTAATGATATGATAGCCTGACTTTATTTGAACTAGTGCCTTGTCAGGCCTAACAGCTTGAAGTCAGAAAAGACCACAGAGCTCCCTGCATTGCAGGCTGGAAGACAGAACTTATCCTAAACTGCTTTCCTATGCAAGTCTTTTGTGCTTTCATGATGTAAAATTCACATCACCTAAGCACAGAATATCTTAGATCTGTTACATTGTTACCAAGGCAACAATTAAACACACACACTGAATGGACTGATATATCTCAGAAAGATTTAAAGCGTAATCTGAAATGTTTCTCGCTCCTTGGGGGAACTAAAGGTGAAGTCAGTTATCTGCCATTATTTGGTTTAAAACATTCCCAGCAGTATCCAACATCTCTGCCTATTTGATTCACTTTGAGCATGTCTCTCTCCTGGATGCATTCATCCTCCCTAAACTCCTGAGTTGGAGTGGTTCGCCTCAGGCAGAGGAAGCAATAATGTGAACCCTGGAGAGCTATTCAGAGTGAAGAGGAGAGTGGAGAGGAGCCTCCTCCACTGTTCTCCTCCAGCGGGCCGTTTGGGAGGCTAAACGGCGCCGATATCCCTTATTAAACCATCTGGCTGATGCTAATTAGATTATCAGAGATAAAGAGAAGGAGTTTTCTTTGTACATTTTAATGAGATAATGTGTCAGGCAATTGCAAGGAGAAGCGTTATTTTCCAAGTGCAAAGACTTCTCAGGTGAAAGTGTCCGAGAATGAGCAGATGCAAGTGAATGATTAATCGTGCTTATCTGGAAACATCTTGCCTACATAAGGGGAAATAAAGATTGGGAGAGTAAAAGTATACCTTCCTTTTTGTCTACCTTATTATATAAACATTAAAAAGTGCCTCCCTCGACTTCAAAGGGCCCGTTTGAAGAACACCTTCCTCGTGGTTCTTTCTGTGGCATCTGGTCCTAGGGCATGTAAGCAGATAGATTTCCAGGCTAAAGATAGTCTTGGAAGCTCTCGCTTCTAATGAGAGGGAGGAGGGAGGAGACTATTGATTAGGCGTGTCACCAGAGAAGAACATAAAAGTACACATTCAATAAGGGACTTCATACCCCGTTTGGCTAGTGTAAAGGTTAAGTGCTGAAGAATATCGCAAAGATCAATAATTGTCTGCAACTTCACGTATGGTCCACCATCGGCCTACTCCTGCTGCCGCGACTCAGCCTTCATGACAGGAAGTCATATAAGAAATGCCACAGGAGGCTTCTGGGAGTTTTTAGCATCTATTTGAAGGACATGTTTAAAATAAACAGACATTTTGCGTGGTGTAGCCCCTCCATTCCCACTCAGAGGAACTGTAATGGAGATAATATGGTTGAAAGCCATAAACACATTGTAACAGAAGAAGAAATCGGAGCTTATTAAGATTTAATAGGCTAAGTGTAACTGCTGCATATTCTCCTCTTACAATAAATAACAAACTCAATTTCCCCCTGGTAATGGAAAGAGAGAGGCTCCTTAAGCAAGACAAATGAAGGGTTTGCGGTACAGAGTAACAACATTAGCTGGCTAATTAAACAACAATGGAGGATGCCACTGACTCCTGCTATAATTATGCAATGCGGTTTAATGAAAAAGGGTAACTGCGCAGAAGAAATATCACCTTAAGAGCGCTGCCTTGCCAGCCAGGGACAGCTCCCAACAAACAATTTCCACCCATTTGTCTGCCTCTTATCAAGGCCAAGTGATGTGTATTTCTGCAACTGCATTGTCTCTTCCTAATGGTGACTCTATCCAAGTCACAGATGAATGCACAATGAAATGGGGAGAACAGCAGCATTATGTGGCCCACAGTACTGCTGAGAGGACTGCAGTGTTCACAGCAAACTGTCAGTCGGAAAGAGGGGAGAAAGGCACGTCTACAAGTTCTTGAAAGTACCGTTCAGTCATCAAGGGCAGCGTTCAGAGGGTATTGTATATGGTTGCCTTGGTTCTTCCAGTCGATTGTGTTCTTTCTTTTTGTGTTTTTCTACATATCTGAAATGCTATATATATATATATATAGGAAAATTAAACAATAACCAAAAGAAAAGCCAAGCTACTGAACCTCTTTTTCTTAAATAGCTGAAGAGATAAGAAATAAGGGGTGTTTGGTAGGGATTTGCATGCTGATCGAGCATGCAGGACTTCAACTACATTGAAGTCTGGCACATAGAGAAGAAAACAGGCTGTTTGTGGATTTCAGTTCAACTTTTAACACCATTATTCCACAGCACTCGGAATAAACAAACTTGTTGTCCTGGACCTTAGCACAGTTACCGATAGACCCCAGTTTGTTCGGGTGGGGAACAGTGTCTGGAGAATCATCTCCCTGAGCACCAGCTCTCCTCAGACCTGCGTCCCCAGCCCGTTGCTGTTCACTCTAATGACTCCTGTGCCAGGGCCACTACTGCTCACATTGTGAAGTATGCTGACAACAGTAGCGATTTTATCCTCACCAAGAGGATAAACAGTAGCGAGAAGACGATGATTGGGCCAAAAGACAAGAGGTGAACCAACTGGTGAATAACACTGAATATTGAAAAAGCTTCAAAGAGATCATCATCGACATCAGGAGAATCCAGCACAGTCACATACAAGTCCTTATTAATAACACAGCTATGAGGTGGCCAGCACCAAGTTCCTGTGGGTACAGATAATGTAGTTAACAGACACTCTGTCCTGGTCATGGCACACTGGAGCTCTTCTTAATACACATCAGCAGCATCTGCACTACTTGCACTGGTTGAGGAGAGCTCAACTATCTCTTCCCATCCTCACCACTTTCCCACTTTCTAAAGCATTATAGAGAGCTTACTGACCACATGACTGGACGTCCCTACAGAGGGTGGTGAGGATAGCCGAGAAGCTCGCACTTCTCGGCTCGCACTGCACAAAAACCCTGCCTGCCCAGAGTTCCCCTATCTATCCCATCCCACCGTCAGGCTGTTGAACTCTCAAACCTGGACTATTCTATATGGTCAACAATAAACTTTAAAATACAGAAATCGAATCTCCAATATGTATTTATATTTATAAGCAAATACTAACTATATATTTCTTTTTACAGTGGCTCTTATTTGTACTTTTCATGTATATATCATTTAGACTCCTTCATATGCAGTTTCCTCCAGTTTTCCTGCTTTAAGTCAAGTCAAGTCATCTTTATTTATATAGCACATTTAAAAGACATCAAGTGTCGGCCAAAGTGCTGAACAGAGGGATAATATAAGAATTAAATAAAAGAATATAGAATATAATAAAAGAATTAACATAGAAAGAAAACATTTTAAAAAAAGAATTGTAAGACATGTAAGAGTATATACCATAATGTACATGCAAATATGCACATACACATACAAAACTGTACACATTCAACACACAAGCACACATATGTGAACATAACGTACAGTATATACACATACAACATCATCCAATAAGATAAGAGACCAAATAGACAGAATAAAAAGGATATCAAAGAGATCCGAAAGCCTTGGAAAATAAGTAGGTCTTGAGATTCGATTTAAAGACTTCCAAGGATGAAGAGGATTTTATGAAGGGGGGAAGACTATTCCAGAGTCTCGGGGCAGCAATGGAGAAAGCCCTGTCACCTCTAGATTTGAGCTGGGAGCGTGGAACTGATAAAACCATCTGACTGGAGGAGCGCAGAGATCGAGTGGGTAAGTGCAGGCTAAGAAGATCTAAAATGTAACCTGGAGCCTAACCATGGAGAGCTTTAAAAACAAACAGTAAAACCTTAAAATTGATTCTATGTTTAACTGGTAGCCAATGTAGAGATGCGAGTACTGGGGTAATACTCTCTCTCTTTCTAGTACCCGTCAGGAGCCTTGCGACTTTTTGAACAAGTTGCAGGCGGGTCAGGCTTGAGTGACAAATGCCTAAATAAAGAGAGTTACAATAGTCAAGACGTGACGATATGAAAGCATGGATAACAGTTTCCAGGTCTTTAGATGACAGGATATTTTTGAGTTTAGAAATGCTCCCGAGTTGGAAAAAACTGCCACGAATTTATTTGCTTGTCCAGCTTGAGAGTGGAATCAAAAATGAAACCAAGATTTTTTACATGGGGATGTACATTAGCTGATAATGGGCCCAAATTTAACACTTTAACAGTGTTGGGATGAAGAAAGGCAGGGTTTCCTCTAAGCAGCATCCTTTCCTGCTTCCTCTCAAATTATAATTAATTGTGGTTCCCTGCTGTGAGGTTTGCATGTCTATTCCATGCGGCCCAATATTCTTACAGACACTTGAATATTCAATCAATTGATAATGTTTAGGTTCAGTGTTTCTCAGACAGAGATTCCAGTTGAAGATTCCTGCAATTGGTGACTTAAAAGTTTGAATATAAAAACAGTTACACAGCTCAAAAAGCAACGCCTGCTTTGCTGACTTAATCTGGATGGCATGAAAATAGTTTTCTTCACTGTGGGCCTTGTGTCCATTAGACATGTGAATCTATTATTATTATTGGGATGGCAGCTATACTTCTTTGGCTAAATTAATGTGCTCATGAACTCCTAACAGAAAGTTAAACACATGCTGAAAAAGAGGTGAGGTGTGAACAGAGCCCCCCTCAGAAGTCAGTTCATTGGGCAGATAATATGTCAAAACCAGTACTGTCGGGCCTCAGACACACCAACCTCCTGGTAACCACTGGTCACTAGGGACTAGCTGGTGACCGTCGCTGCAAACACTTTCTAGAGAGACTTGAAACATCTTCCAAAAGGTGAAAGTTTCACCTTGAAGGAGAACAGTCTTTGTTTCTCACTTTTTTGCTGTTTCACTACCACTCCGCAAGTAGTTGGCAAGTGTTTGCAAACAGGTTTCCGTCTTCCATGCAAACTATGGCCACAAGGAGCCTTTTGGTACAGAAGTTTGACTAGTGGCTGGCAGGAAACTCCAGCAAAAAGTCACCAGCCGGGGAATGTTTTTTCCCCTAATGACCACTGGTTGCCAAAGGTTTAATTACCAGTGTTTATGCTTGTATGACTTGGGCCTTTAACAGGAAGGAAACTTTGATAATGTGGTTTTTATTCATAACAATCCTAGGACTGATGACAATGTGTCACCTAAAAGCTGAGGAAATCATGTTTTGATTTACTGTGTTTATCACTTCTCTCATATCATCGCTTAGGGACGGCACTGGTGAGGAATGGCTACCACTGCCTTCACTCTATTAAAATATAATCAGTTTGCAGAGGGACACAGGAAAGATTGAAATCACTCTATGCGAGTAATTAGATAACGAGAGAAAAACTAAATCACCGAGTGCAGACATTTAAATATGAGGTGTCTGAGAAAGTGTTGCCTCCTCAGTTGGAAATTTGATTTTCTGAGAAATTCCCACAAAGGCTGAGGACACAGTGTCAGGGAAGTTACACATTTAGGACTTTAGACATCCAAGACATTCTGTGAATATTTAGGATGCTTGCTCCAGGTCTCTACACTACATGCCCATAATGTTTGCAGATCCTTGTAAGCCTTACAGTCCCGGCTCCTGGACAATCTAATATAATATAATATAAAACATTTTCTGAGCAGGATCTGATAAGTTGAATGCTTATCATGTTAAATTTCATAAATGTAGACTCTTTATGGGTGCTCCTCAGACTTCAATTCACTTTATTTGTTTTAGTGTTAATGCCCAGCGTTTTGATTCTATGTCAAAACTATTCACATCGCAAAGAAAAAAAAAACTTTATCAAGTTATTTGGTCTATCAAGAGTATAATGCAGCAGATATTTATGCAGGTAAATCACATGCTTAAAAAGCCAAATGAAAAGCAACTATTCAGCTCATGTCTTAAATAAGTACATCGAGTTGCATCCTGTGCATATTGACAGCTCTAAAAGCGCTTGCTAAATGAAGCTACTGCACTGCACGGTGCGCAAGCTGAGGCAGCCTGTTATGTATTCACAACAGGCTGATGCCAAGGAAGACTTGAAAAACAACTATAATGATCAATAATAGATTTTTTCCCCCACTGTACATATTGTATAAGTCTTAATTATTCACTCAACAAAGTGACATAAAAGTCGATTAGTGATGCTCTGCAACAAGTAATTACTCCAAGCATAAGTCTGATCTTAGGAATGATGTTTTATTGGTGTGGTGTTTAAAAAATGCATGATACAAAATATTTATCTTGATTTTTTTTTTTTCAAAGGCTTGGGATGCAAATCTCTGATGGTGAGCTCTAAATGGATGTGTCTTTTTAAAAAATGTATGCGGCACACAAAGCCTTTTCCCAGCATGCAATTTGAGAGGCTTTTTTCATGAATTTGTTATGAAATGTTGGTTGACAAATACGCAAACATGAATATTGAAAACATTTGCAGCATTTTACTTTATGAGTTGACACATTTAATATGCTGACTAAAAGCCTACAGTTCGAAATTACGTGCATGCCAGTGAACGCGTGTCTGCGTTAGCGTGCGTGTGCTGTACGTGTCAGGCACTTAGGATGCGCTCTGTGGAGAAGGGTTGGTTAGAAAACATTCTTGCACCTCAAGGCTTCATAAACACACTTGCATTTCAAAGATAAGATGCCGCCGTGCGTATTGTACAATTTCAAAACATGCACTGATTGCATTCATCAAAATCCCCATGTCTTATTAGAATGGAAGTGCATTAAGCTTTAATGCAGAAGCCTGAGCCGCCTAAACACAAGTGAACAGCTGAGTCTACCGCACAGAGATGCGGCGCGGACACAAAAGGCAGTCGAAGATTACCATTTAAATCATTTAATAAAACCGCACTCGTTCTGATTCTCGAAAATTACAACAAAGCAACGAAACAGATGTTGAAAGAACGTACTGATAAGCAAATTTGCAGTGATCTTTTGTATTTGTGATAGAAATGAAACGCACACAGTGCAAGCTGCAGTTTGACTATTTGACAGAGAAATCCAGAACAAAAGATGCTAACGGATACGGCGAGCTGCAGATGACATTTCATGGGGAAAAAAAATATATGAAAGAACTTTTTTCTTTTTCTTTCTTTTTTAATAGAGCACATCTACAGTAATTTAGAATTCTCACTCCCCCTCATTCTTTTGCGGGTAACACACCTCACTGCAGGGAATTCCACTTTCTTACTTTTGACTCTTTTAATATTCAGTGTTTGAAAAAAAAAAAAAAAAGACCTCCACTTTGCTCTGACAATCTACCAGTTTTCTGGTAGATTGTCAGAGCAGAAAACGATAAATAGCACTACAACTAGTGTGACTGAACCTTGCTGTGCAAAGATCAGAGTCCCAAAATCGCACCTGACAATTCAAACACCTAAAGTTTAGACGCGCACACACACATTGAACGCACTCTCCCATACACGCATACTTTACGACTCCCCTGTCTCACTCTCTGGGGTGCTGCTTTATTAATGAGTTGGAAACATAAAAAGTATCCGGAGGACGGGAAGTGTCACTCATCAAAAAAGGCTGTTTTTGAACAGTCTTGGATCCTTGTTAAAGAATTATTCTCTTTCATAAGGACAAGAGACAATCAGTGATTGCCAGGTTTTTTACAGATGACCAGACCATGAATCCTCTTTCTCAGACACAGCATGAATATTGTATGTAAAGTGTGCAAAGTTGGCTTGTCTGGTGGGAGAGTGGGAGGACTGAAGGCTGTAGACATTTGGTGGTATTCATTATGACTGTTTGCAATGGGAAAGAGTGTGTGATTTATCTGTGTGCGTGTGTCTGGTTGGGTGAGGCAGAGACAACACAAGACTGTGATTAATTTCATTGATTAAATGCAATGTTTTGGGTAAATACTGATAGTAACCCACATATGAATTGAATGGATCAATGAAATTGACTTTTTTTTCTCCTCTATCTTTTGAATAAACTTTCAGCAAAGCTCAATAAAAACAGCTTTCTCAAAAATAAGCTGCCATGGCCGGTAAAAACAAACCAAGACATGACAGTGAAGAGTAAAGGCCTTACCGCACACAATCTACATCATAAAGTCAACTCCTCACCTACCAAGGATGTGCAGAAAAATACGCATGCTATGCCTCAACTTGGAAAATAAACGAATGCCAGCTTATGCAAAGTTCCCACATATATACACAAGCTCTACGTATATCCCAAACCCACACACAGACACTACAGTACAAATCCCATGACAGACACACACACACACAGACACACACTTCTACTCCTGTGTGATCTTACCTATGCCTTCCTGGACTGGAACAAATAATAGGGGGGGAGTCAACTGTGGGATTTTGAAGCTCACCCTGTCAGTGACACTGTGTCAGCTCTGCATCTCCCTGTACCAAACACACACCTTTGCTCCCTCCTTACTAAAACAGCATAGGGAACAAGGCCTTTGAATAATAAATACTCGAAAGGTTCCACACAACTCCGTCCACAGATGCCCATCCGGCAAACAATGTTGATGTGTAGAGCAGGAGAGCCATGGAAGGAGTCCGGGTGAATACAAGATACATGTTCAGACACAAACCAGGACTGAACTGGCTGACTTCTAGGAGGCAAGATGGGCCTGCAGAGCAGGAGAGCTAGTGGCCTGAAAACTTCAAAATCCCTGTGTACACACTGACAACTCACACTCCTCCTGAAGGTGGTACAACTGCAACATAAGCAAAAAAAAAAAAAAGTTAGGAATACTCTTCTTGTGAAATTCGATGGGAAATTGTAAGAAGGGAATATTCTTTACAAACGAGTGAATGCAGAAAGAGTAACCAAACCTGCACATTATTAAGGTGGTGTATATAGAGTAAGCTTAGAGCAGGGTTTCTTCTAATTTAGCCAGCTGGTAGATGCTGACTTTCAACATTTTCTCCAAATAAGACAAATATCTTTCTCACAATCAAGATTAAGATCTTAGAGAGACTGACAAAATGTCCCAAAGGTTATGAAGCATACAGTATTAACTTGACAGCAGGCAGAAGGAGGATAACAAAGTGGCCCTCGATGAACAGCACAAGGTGGCCCCATACTTCACTTTCCTTCAGAGTTATAACAGGGGAGCGTGAGGTTTGGCTGATGAACAGGGCCCATTGTAGAAGCTGATGTGTCCATCGTCAGCCGATATTTAATCCTCCAGTTCCGCAGCGTGGCCGGAACATGACAGAAAATCATTAGCCACTGTGGGCCGTTAACTGTCACATGAGTGATTGAATAAGCAGTGAGCCATGGAGTTTTGTATGGCAGTTAAACGTCTGTCCTGAAGACTCGTGGTGACGAACCATTGAGGTCAATGATGAGGCAGACAGCCACTCCCACTATCTGAGAGATGGGGTTCCTTGAAGTGTCATAACTGGGAGGAGGGGGGCCAGTGGGGGGGCAAGTACAGGTCAAGCCAGCATAGTGTACATCCATGGTGTTGTATGATATTTGAGTAACACAGTATATGCACCCAAAACATTTTATTTAACACTTTTGAGGTAACTGAGGGGGTTTTGTTCTGTTTTATACTTATTTTTTTTACTAGATAAATGTTAGAAATTCCTTTGCAGATTCATAATAAATCTGCAGACAAGCTTTGATGTAGTGCTAGATAACAATTAATGGACTTCCAAGTTAAATTCACGAACTCTACAGCACATATACGGTAGTTAAATTTACCTTCATATAGTGTAAAGCATGAGGAATAAATGAACAAAACAATGAAATGAAACTCATTCTGAATCACATCCATGTGCATGACGAGTATATTGTGGTGCTTAGAGTTCTATATATCTAGTTGTGAGTTTTGCTTTTTTTTGTAAGGGGTAAAAGAATTAATATATTCACTGAGGTATTTTTGCCAGTATTGACACACACTGAGTGTTATCTGGTAAATGTTCCAATATTCACTTTAAAAAACAAAACAAAACAGAATATAATGCAGAAAAAATGTTAGTTATTTAGAAATGGTTCCATCAAATCAGCTTAAGTAACTATGAATGATTCTTGCGATGCCTTTCAATACCAAAATTGTTTTAAATTTTATTTTATTTTTTTAAGTACATTAGATACTGTGGACTGGAAACGTACAGAGGCTGCGATTCTTCTGAAATAGGGGGCAGCATACACATAAAATTGTTCTTGCATTACTCGAGAGAAAGGAAAGGAAACGCCCACAACCATGGGAAAAGCTACACATGCAAGATGTCGACCAGTTCAGTTGCCACTATAGCGCCGCCTAACTTGTGGGTAACAAAGGCAATAAGAGTCAGGTATGGAAGGAGGCTACTTTGCGTTGTTATCCTGTAAAACGCCTTACCGTTTTTCCATGACAGCTGGCATTGCAGTTACGAGATCAGCTATGTTCCATAGAATAAAATGTTTGCTAACATAAAATAAATGCATAACCTGACATAATGTAACTAACGTTATCCCTCGTAATAATATTAGCAGGCTTTTAGGCAAAGATCTTAACATTTTACTCTGTGTCCTGTCAGCAAAATAGAATGTTAACATTAGAAATAAACCTTGTGCTACCGTATCAGTGATTTACAGTCACTTTTTAATAAAAGAATTCATGTTTCAGTATATGAGATAATAATCTGGTATTTGGTTTTTTTCCCTGTGACATCAAATTAGATGGAATCAAGTAATTCTACTAGCATTGCTACCGACAAGTAGATTTTCGGGTATTGCGACACTCTAGCCAGTAACCCCGAAAACACTGACAGATAGTGTTTGGTAAAAATAAAAATTAAAAAAATATTCAATAGTCAAATGTTTGTATAGTAAAACTTGTTCTAAAGTTTTAAAAATCTGGTCCCCGAAAAATAACCGTTGCAGTAATAAGAAAATGTTAGCGATAACCCTGAAACTAGTAAAGACAAAACTCAGACTAAACATTTTTTAAACAAGAAAACTTTAACTGAAATAAGGCAACCTAACTAACTAATAAGAGTCTAGTATTGGTTGGACTCCAAATGACAGCTTCGAATGAACGTCATCGCCTGCATCTAACCTGCATGGATAAGGCACTACATAAGCTAGCGCTACACATAGGACATTAAACGTGGGCAACAATGTTGTCTCCATGGACTGGCTAAAAATACTGTTCCATGGAGGGTTTTTCATCTATCTTGCAGCCTTTCTCTGCACACATATCCACCATGCATCCTTTCCTCTCTTTTCTTCAGCTGAGCCTTGACATCCAGACCTAGCCGTTCCACGTAACCTATACATAAGGTTGGCTGTGTGTGTGTGTGTCTTGGGGGGTGATCTCCATACTATTCCCTGGTGACTACTGTCTGTGTCTTGGAAGAAGTAAGAGCCCTTGCTCCACACTCCCTCTCCTTGATGGAGTAAGGGGTGGGGAGAGGTGGGGGCGCTCTGTGGAATCACTCAGTCCAGTTTACCAGGACAGACAGTGGATGCCATTAACACGAGCTAATTCGGCCTCTCCTTTTCACCACGCTACACATTCATTAAAGTCTTTTTAATGCGTCTCTCCATTTCCTCTTTTTGCATTAAAGGAACACATGAAAGAGGACGAAAAAAAAAGAAGACGCAGGAAATTGTCAAATTATAAATTAAGCTGCTGCTTCAATTATTTGCTTGGTTTGATAATAACATGTGGTTAATTTTTGAACGAGGTTAATTACAAGAGGGTTAATGATATTCTTATAAAAACGAAGAACTCATCACATTTTCCTCTCTAAATTACACTGGCATATATGAACCAAATATTTTCTTCAATTAATTCATAACTGTTAATAAATATCTTACAATTCAGGGGGCACGCGGGCTGGGGCCATGTTTTGGAATGACATATTTGAACAGTTTCTCGACACATTCTGTAACAATAATTGCGATAGCTGACTTCTCACCGGAGGTAATCTGACTCTTGCTGTCTTTGGTAGGTGGCCAATTTATTTCGTGAAGTGGGTAGATATTGCACTTGCTGCACATGGTGTTATTTGGCGTGTGTGCAAGAGAGAGAAAAAGCGAGTGAGAGAGGAACAAACAGGGGGCAGGTAGGTGCGATCGCTCATTCACACTCGAGCTGCTTGACGTAAAGCCCTACGGGGCATGATTACTAGGCCCTGGGTGATCCTTCAACTCTCCGCCTGACACTTGCTGCCTGTCCCCCCCTTCCCATCCACTCTCCTTGCATCCCACCACTTTCAAACCTCTCTCCTCATTCATCTCTCTATATCGTCTGTCTTTAACCCCACATTGTAAGTTTCTTTTATGATGCCACTGTGTTTTATTTACTCCCGTAGCCCTGCGTCTGTCTTGATAATGTGTTTCTGCCAGTCTGATAAATAAAGCAGTTTGTCTTTTTACAGTGCCCAGGACGCTTACAGTTAATGTGTCTTCATCCGCCTCTGCTATTTATCAGACTTCAGACATGCATTCGCTGTGTATCTGAGTCCCCCGTGGCACATTTCAACAAGGCTATTAAATTTCATGTGTTGTGAAATAAGTGGAATCTACAAAACAAGCTTCAGGGGGAAAATGTTTCTTCTGGTTTTTAGAGCAGGATTAACACGTTTTCATTGATATTTTCGGAATTTCATGGAAGACTTTATCCAGATCGACTTATGGCAGAGGAAAGAGATGTGGCTTTCTTGCTTAAAATCATCTCGCTGTATGTGCCTTGTTTCTATTAGACTATTTTAGCAATGTCTTTGTATATATATATATATATATATATATATTATATATATATATATACTATAATAATATATATAATATATATATTGTATATATATAACAAATATAATATCTATTTATATTATCAGTATACATATATATATATGATTATATATATATATATTGTTTTGTTTTTTTGTTTCAACTGTGTTGCAAAAACTAAAATATATGGAACATGGGGGGGGGAGAACACGTTTTTGCCATCCATTAATCAAAATTTCAAGTTAGACATCTCAAAATTACAGCTTACTAACTGAAATTTCTGTGGTTATTATTAATGAAGTTTTGAGATTCCTAACTTTGTTTTTGTTTGTGGAAACAAACTTCCATAAAAACAGTCCCTAGATGTAACCTTACACTATGTTTCCCTTACTGTTTGACACTTTCTTCTTCGCCACCATGGGTTCAGTTCATCAGTTCGGAACCAGGTAGCAACACTGTGGCCAACCAAAAATGTAGTAAAATAGGAGATATATATTAGTCCTTGCATACACAGACCTGCCACACCATAAAAAAACTGCTTAATGTCATGTGGGTTTCCCTTGTTCCACCAAAATACCCCAAACCCTTTGAGGTAGGGACATGGGACGTCCTTGAGGGTGCTTTTGTATCTGGATCTGGAACATAGAAGGAAAAATCCCTAGGTTTGCTGTGCACAAGAACTTTGGGAGCTAGATCATCACCGTGCATTTTCTTATAATGGTCCCTTATCTTGCTGGGGGTGGTTGCAGCCATGTGTTAGTCTGAAAAAGTGTTTGTAACATCCATATAATGGACTGCGACACAAGACGCAAGATGATCATTTGACCTGTCAGTGGTTTTAATGTTGGGGCTGATTGGTGTTTACTACACACATCTCACTAATGTATGTTTTTGCCACCCAAACAGGTTGTAGATTACACCCATCTCTCTTGCTGTTATTGCATTACAGGAGCTGAACGGCCAGGATTTGTTTTAACATGTTTGTTTTAAATGTCGCTTTGCAAGTGACCTTTGACCCTTTACGCTTAAAGTCTCACCACTTTATCACCTATTCCTAAATAGTCACTGTGATATTTTGCCATATTTAGTGTAGACATGACCAAAGCTTCTTTTGTAAGGTAACTGTGACTTCTGGTAATCATCATCAAATGACATCATCCCTGAGTCCCGGTGAACATTTGCGCTAAATCAAGGTGTTACAGAGAATTATTTCTAGACGATCCCCTTTATACCTTCCATCCACAAATTCCAGAAAAACAGGTTTAGTTGAGTTTTGGTTTTTTGTTTTTGTTTTTAACAAATTAAAGATCCTTGCTTTGATTTTTTTTTTTTGCCAAACAATACAAAGCCATGCCAGTTGTCAGTTTCAAGCTAAGTGCAAACATATATATAGAAACCCATTTGGACATTCATCATTAAACCCCCTGAGACCCTGTGTCTGGAAACAGAGGACATTACATTTTGGCTTTTCTCCACCTTATGCTTCATTCTGCTCAATGAAGTGTTTTATAGTTTGTTAAGCAATAGTGATTTTATTGTGTCATACTGTAAAATAAACCCATTGTCCCCATACAAGGACAATTAAAGGATCATTTAAAAACAATATTTGAAATTGCTTTCTGTTCAAAGATAAAGCTTAGTTTTTATAGATTTCATACTTACAGGTCCAAGTAATCCCACATAGCTTGGAGTAATTAGACACGCATCACAGTTTCAAGTCATTGAAAATCAGGGAATTGAAACTTTGGACTTTGGAATTTCCTGCGGAAGTTTAAAAAAAAAAGCAGCCCAAGTTCTTCTATGATAATATATGAGAACAAAGAACAGAACAAATCAAAAACTTTGTAAAGTAGAAACTGTGATCAAATCTGGAAAATAAAGATCAAGACTGTTTGAGCCCTGGTGGCTGAAAGTTAGACGGTGAGTGAGCTTATATAATTGTTCGAATTTGAGCTCATAGTGTATGGGTCTAATCTGCTCTTGTTAGATGGGCTCAAGGGACTTGTGGCGACTTTTTAGGGGGCTAAAATATTACCATGATGGGCTAGCAGCATCCTTTCATGCTCTATCCAACAGAGTTCGTATAGACATGCTTGGCTTAAAACCACCTTGTTAACAAAAAGAGAATGAACAAAAAAAAAAAAAAGAAAGAAAAGAAACTGCACTCTGTAAAAATCCTGACACTTCTGCCATGTGAGTACTTGAAAATTTCAAACACTTGTCTTTTCTTTACCATAATAGATGTCAGTTTGCTCTGATGTAGCTCAAAAAGGGGGAGCAGCACGTAGGGTCTCACTCTTTCTGCATTTGAAGCTATCACTCAATAGCGGATCTGTGTTGTTCGACATCAAACAAAGGAGACATTCGCAGCATCACCTGCAGAGCGCTCCAAAGGGATGAAGCAAAATATCTTCAAATCACTTGTCCAAGACATTTCCCCCCATTAAGGCTGCCTCCGCGCAGGCTTTAAGGCGGAGACAGGCCCTTTAGATAAGCTAACCAAACCCGAGTGCTACAGCTGGGAGATCAGACACGCAGCCTGTGTTCTATTACAGAGCCCACTTACAATAACGTGGCATTAAAAAACAAAAAAGGCTCGCCGTTTAACCGTGTTAAACGCGAATAATGATCTATTTAGCTGCGAAAAGCAAAGAGCAAACAAGAAGAAAGGCGGGATCTAAAATAGCTGCGGAACAGTGTGACTGATACAGGTAGAGGGACAGGACACACAGCTGTAATTGCCACATTTATTTCTTTGCACGCGTAGATTGATTGACAGCCGTGCGGTTAAAGCGACTGTACAAATTCAAACCGAAAGCTAATCTTTTTTGTTTTGTCTGGCTTTTCTTGTTTTAAGGCGTAACAATTATGAAGTTCTAGTTACAGAGATATCTATTATCATTTTGTGTCAATGTTGGAAAAAAAAGTGAGCTGCTGTGTGTGCCTATTGTATCTGTATGAATGTGTATGACTCCCAACAGTGAATATGTGGTACCAGCACTTCAGTGCTAGGTGCTTTTGGGTGTGTGTGTGTGTGTGTTGTAATCTCAGCAGCAGATCATGTTTTCCAGGCCTCAGATGAGGCAAAGCAGCTTTGGCAGCGGGCCGTTTCATCTCAGGCACTGGGGCCCAAAACAAAGAGAAAATGATTGATTGGATGATGAATTATTTAGAGGTGGAGAGCAGAGGAACGAGCCAGCCGTGGTGGAGAGAGAGAGAGGGAGAGCGGGGTAGAGAGACCAAGGAAACGAGCAGGAGTAAGCGAGTTCAGCTCCCCTTCATCGCACCCTCTCCCCTTGTAGAAGATGGGAATTCAAGTAAAAACTTGCCCCTAATTGTACTAATGCATGTCACCGCAAATTTGCCAAAATAAAATATTGATGCGGATGCAATGGCAGGGCTGCAAAGTCCCAAGCGCTGATTGGACAGGAGAGGTGTTTGCTCAGGGATCTATAGGACGTTTGAACCTACATGTAGCACTACACTGAAAGACAGAGAGGGCAAATAAAGAAAACAATTCTATATCTGCCTGGGTTTAAAGTAAAAACAAGTATGACTGGATACTTACTTGTACCTGTAAACAAGCCTGTATTACCTGAACTGCGGCATGAAAACAACACATTTCCATAAATATAAGTGACAGGGGCTGTGCGAGCGGGTCCAGAGCCTTATGCGATGCCCAGTTGGACCACAGGGGGCACTGATGTGATATGTGAGAGGGAGAAACAGACGAGAGTGGAGAGAGAGAGAGTGTAAAAGACAGAAGGAAAAAAAAAGAAAGAAACACAGAGTGAGGCGGGAAAGGCAAAAGGGAAAGAGAGAGAGAAAGAGTGGGATGGAGAGGAAGAGAGATGCAATGAGGCAAGGCTACGGGGATGAACGCAAAGCGTCTCTCTCCCTTCATTTTTTCAATATCCCCTCCTCATGAAATTTCATTTGGATTGTAAATGTTCAGTAATTTACCATCATAAATGTGTAATGGGCCCCTGAATCCAATGACATTGTGCTGGCTAATCAACTCATTTGAAAATGAATATAGATCTATTAAAGGGAACTCAGCATTTCCCCTTTGTTAAGACTGGCATGCTGTCAAACATGGGAACACTTCCTGAAAGAGGGTTTCTAGAAAGAGGGATCCTCTTCAAGCTGTGGTGGTGCAAGGAGGGGGGG
>NW_024582375.1:693909-731391 GCF_018398535.1 Haplochromis burtoni
GGGTACACAAAAATAATCTTCTCATCAGCTGTTTTGATCTTGAATAGAGATGATAATTTGAGATTAAGTGCTTGTGCTAAATCCTGATTTGTTTTGTCATTAGGAAAAAAAACGGCGTGCAATCGACATAAGAGAAAAAGGGACTCATTTAAAACCTCGTTCACGGAAATAAAGAGCGGGGACAGGGACTTAATGATGCTTCATTTTCAGCTGGGAAAAGATGGCAAAATTAAATTCTTGAATTTTAAACTGTTTCTTGGTCCCTCAGCATGCAGCCAACAAATTCCTCCAGACAACACACAATAACACACACACTGTGATTACCACTTCTTATCTATGAGAGACGGGGCCCGAGGCACTACCTGCAAACACTTAATCAAAAACCAAGTTCAACTCGTGGCAGCCAGTGACTCTTAGAAATAGAGAGTGATGGGGAGAGTATGGAATGCAAATTGTAGACATTAGGAATCTATGAAGGTGTGAGTGCACGCGTGCAGGATTGACGCTCGAAGCCAGTAAATTATCCTGTGGTTAAAAACTGAAGAAGTTATAGCAGGAAGGGCAATCTGACTATTTTATATTATGGACAATCTTAGTTTTAAATGTAATCTGCTGCTTTCCTCCTCCACAGAAACTGAGCATATGAGTAAATGGATGCACTAGAAATGTTCAAGGTGCAACTTATCTGGTAAACAGAAGACAGCAGGGTGGATGAGGAGAGCTCGGTGAGAGCTCTAGCGCCACGAATGAAGCGTCAAAACATATACGAATCACCATTCTGTGAAATATCTTGACATGATCATATGATCCTCTCAATCTAAAGGGAAGAGAATTTTGACTAAGAAGGGCAACTCGTGGACCTTCCCAGTCAATTGATTACATGTCAGGGGATATTTCAATGTGTGGGTAAAAGCAGAGGTATTATGAGACATGTTGCACTTAAAAAATAGAAATGATCAGAAACTGCGAGAAGGGGAATAACATACCGTAATACTAAAGATGGCACACAGCAGAGAACAGTTTCAACTTTGTGGCAGCAGACACACGTTAGGTACCTTTGGCCTTCAGATCTGCTTTAATTCTTCATGTCACAGATTCAACAAGGTGATGGAAACATTCCTCAGAGGTTTTGGTCCATACTGGCATGATGGCATCACACATTGCTGTAGATTTGTTTAGTTGCACATCTGTGATGTGAATCTCCCTTTCCATCATATTCCAAAGGCGCTCAGTTGGACTGAGATCTGCTGACTGTAGAGTCACCAGAAAACACAGGCGTTTGAACCCGTTTGAGATGATTGAGCTTTGGTGTGAAAGATGTGGTCAAAAAGAGCCTGGGTTTACTGGCACCCGCCGTGCTCTTCTGCTACTGTAAACCATGCTGTCTGTTTCAAGGTTTGTGTGTCATGTTGTGCATTCAGAGATGCTCTTCTGCATACCTTGCTTGTAAGAAGTGGTATTTGAGATACTATTGCCTTCCTGTCAGCATGAAGCCACCTGAGCATTGTGTTCTTGCCTCTGCCATCAGAGAACTGTCACTCGGTGGATATTTTCTCTTTCTTTTGGGGGTGATGCAACAGTGTGGTGGTGCACTACCACCTCACAGCAAGAAGGTTCCTGGTTCAGCTTCCCCCCAGAACCCAAAGACATGCATGTGAGGTTAACTGGTGATTCTAAATTGAGAAGCTCTGGATTATTCTCTCAATAAAGCTTCAGTGTTGCAAAACCTGTAGTCATACAACTCGTGCAGTGAAAAAACATGAAAACTAAACATTATTTGAGTTATATCAGCATTTCTTTTTTTAATTAAAATGTGATTGGTGATATTTTAGTGTCTCTAAAAATGGGCAATGTTTCTACAAAGGTACTCTGTAGATGTTTTTTACAGTAAAATCTTAATTGTGACTAAAATGTCAAAGTTGGGCCATATAGACAGTTTCTTAGCCCACTTCCAATGGCCTCACAGACACCCTTAACTTTAAAAATGCAAACTAATACATAAAAAAAGATTTATAAGGAAATGGATTCGATTTAAAGAATGCTTCCACTAGGAGCTACATTTATCCATTCTGACAGGGCTTTACTCTATGAATGATACATCAAGAGTAATTTTGGCGGTTCAGTATCTTGCGAGAGAGTAGTTCAGCATGTGGACTGCAGGAGCTGGGGATTGAATCACCGAACCTTTTAAGAAATGCCTCATGAACCACAGCTGCAGCACATTTAACCTTCCATTCTTACACAGTATGTGCTAACACTAGTTGTTGAAGTGCTGCAAGCGCTCCTTCCAGCATTGAACAAAAAAATACTGTAGATATTACATCCGCTTTTACATTAATTAATACAATCCTAGACAATATAGAACATAACAAATGGCTTCCATTTTATTATCACTGCTCTGCACGTCGTATTCACTTTCTCCTCGATCTCCTTCTCTTAGTTTCTTTCCTCTTTCTTTCTCCTCTCCGCCTATTTTGCAGTCTTGGTTCTGATGCAGCAATCAAGGAAAGGAACTCATTTATCAGGTCTGATGGCAGCAGGGGGTGTATTGTGCACTGTTGGAAGGGACTGCGTGTTAGACTGAATGCATAGCTTTAGGCTATTGCCCTGTTGTAAGGTCATTGTAATTAAGTTTTGGCTCACAGTGGTGGACTGTGCCTTTGAGGTTCAAATGTCTTTTCCCTCCATCTCAAAAGGTCCTTTTCTGCACGATTTGATTATGCGATCATACAAAACAGTCTTATCCCACACCAAATATTAGACTCTGTCTGTGAATATTGATTTATCTGTGGACTCAGTTCAGTTGGAATGAGTTAGATTCCCCTAACTTCCTCAGTGATTACTTTGTGGAAATAGAATATTAGAGTGTCAGTGATTGCTGCAGATGGGAAAGCTCAGGGCTCGACCGAACACTTGAGATTGCTAATCTAGGATCCTAAACTTGCTCTAACTTCAATTATAGAATTGAGGAGTGAGGTGGGGGAAAAAAGAGGTGCAGACCTATTGATAAATTCCTCATCTATCTATCTATATCATCTTTCTCTTGCTCCACATTTTCCTTCTGACGTTTCTTGTATTCTTTTTTTTTTTCTCTCCTTGCAGGCTGAGAAGCAGAGAATAGCTGCTTTCGTCAGCCTTGCCCGTGTGTCCAGCTCGTCTTCCCAACCCAAAGTCGCACACCACATCAAGTCAAGCGCAGTCCAATAAAAGCAGTCAGCCCCTCCCTGATGGCAAACTGGTCCAGATGTGGCTGCTCTTTGCCAGGCCCCACAGTCTTCTCGTGTGTGCGTCACTGTGCTGAGTGGCCCCAGGTGTTACGGTCAGACTCCCTTTTACACTCTGCTTTTTCCTCCCCGTGTTTTTGCTTGTTTACATGAGTAAACAAGTTTTTCCTTTCAGCTGGGAAGAACTTGGGAATGCAGGACCTCACAGGAATCTTTCGAAAGCTCCACCGTTTTGACTTGAACCTTAAGAAAGGTCTTGTAGTGGTTTCCTAACAGCTGTGACTTAAAAACATCCAAAAGCACACTGAAAGCACATGAATGAGCCACAGCAGACAGAATTAGCCGCCCCTGTTACAGCATACTAGTGAAAGATTTCTGGATTTAAAAAAAAGAAAAAAAAAGAAGAAATCATTAAAAAATCAATAAGTCATCAATAACCTTCCTGCGGAGTTCAATAGAGATAATGACCTGTGGGACACGCTGATATTGTATCCAAAGTACAGCTCATAGCAAAAGCACAGAAGGCCAGTGGGATCCCAAAACAATTAAATACCACAGCAAAGGATTCATATAGTTTGTTCAGGCTGGATCGCATGTTCGGAAAAACCCTCATTGTTATATAATAGCAGAGGCCCGGTTGAAGGGCAACAGACTGGTAAAGCTTCCCTGTTTCTTAAACACATGCACATCAGTGCACACACACACAAAAAGGTTTTTAAATGACAGAGAAAATGAATATTTCTGAATACTAGCCTAACCAAAAACACTGTTTACCTAAAACTAACCCAAACCTTCTTTATTTCACTGTGACTTTGTAAAGTGTGCCCATAACATAAGTGATATAATTCGAGTGCACACATAAAAACACATAATCATACACTGAAGAGAATTAAATCCACGTGTAAGAAATTCTTCTGTGACAGCAACAGTCATGAGGAAGTTGGTGTCAGATGACACAGAAGCCCTGCTCAAACACTAAAGGGAAGTAAGTATAAAAATGAGTTTTTATTGTGGTCTTTTTATAAAAAAATTTTTTTTTAAAAAACCAGCAAGCGTCACTACAGTAGCCAAAAGAACAACAGTTAGATCCCTTTCTGGGTTGCAAAGTGGCCTGCAGCTGCACAGCAGCTGAGGGCAGACTAAAACAGCTAAACAGTGCTCCTTATGTGAGATCTGCCAACTGGATGCATAGAGGGAGTTATCAGCTAAGCCATCCACTGATGTGGGCTGGCACTGAGAATGGCTGATCTGCTGGGACTGCTGCTGAGCTTGACTTTGTGGCCTGCCCCCAATTAATGCCATGCTCCAAAGAGATGTTGAATCCGCACGCAAACCTTGCTTTTGGTTTTTCTGAGGCAACAATTTTCAGAAAATTTCATAAATAAAAATCCAGTTGAGTGCTATAATAACACAAACAAACTGAACCGGACTGCATCACCCAGTCAAACTGTTATTGTTTTTCTTTGTGAAAAAACAGCTGAGCCAAATATCGATAGAGAATACGCCTCAAAACTTTTTACTTTTTTTGATTTTTGCTTTGAATATCAAAGAGAAGCTTTACAGTCATTTGCGCCATGTTTGATCTTTGTGACACAAGGAACACAAGCACTCCACAATATATGAAGCTCTTATTCCACTTACGTAACATAGCAGGATTAGAGCTTCTTCTTTTTTTTTCCTCAGTTTGCCTTAAAATGCTCCTCACACGTCTGACAGTGGGCTGAGCTGCATTTCAACTAGCGGTGTACTGTGGCGTATCTTTGAACAACCAAACAACTCAAGTGAAGTGCCTGCAGTCCTTTAAGCACTTTATCCTCAGAGCTTCGTTGGGCAACAGACAGGCAAAAAAAAATAAAATAAAATAAAACAAGAGAAAAAAATGCAAATGAACGCTACGACACTTCTACATACAATTGACAACCACAACAAAAAGGCAGAGTACATTAAAAATATTTCAGAAGGCCAGACTCATAACTTTTAAACAATAGGAAGAGGGGAAAAAGATGGGGGAAGAGTGAGTGTGAAAGATATGAGTTTTTTCTTTTTAGAAGCTCCTTGGTGTCGCGTTGGGGATTCCATGTGTCTCATCGTCTTGTTTAGGAGTACATTAGCAGCCAATGACACAGCCTCCCTCCCTCCTCATCGCTCTATTATTCTTGTTGTCGGGGAGAGTGTCCTGAGGCGATAAAAGCAACCATCAGTACTCCTCCTCCTCCTCCTACACCTCCTTTTCATGCAGAGATACGCAAGGGCCTAATTTTCCATCAGCAAAGCATGAAATCAAGAGAGAATGCCACACAACAAGCACTCTTATGAGGGGACACTTTGCCAGTTCACCCACCCACAGAAGTGTATACACACACACACATCTGCACTCACATGTAACACACCGACGCAGAGTCACATCCCTTCTGCATAAATTATGAAATCAAGTGGATGCTAAGCTAAAGTGACAATCACAAGCTTGCTGATGAGAGCATAAATGTGACTTTGGGAGATTGTTTGACAAATTACATAAAATTATGTGATGCTTGTTAAGTTTTCAGACTGTGTTTTTCTTTGACATGAAGATGATGCAATATTTTCTGAGCATTTTAAGTGGGAACTGCATTCAAATGCGGGCTATAAAATGTTGCAACAGAGCCAGACATGTCCAGTGAGCCTTGTCTAGGCACTTCTGCCGCATATGTCACTGGTATGCTAATTCCAAGGACTCAATTAATGTACTGTCATATGCATTAGAATGCCACTACTCCATCATCATACACTGTTAAACTTGCAGCCGTAGCCATTCGAAGTGTGCATACTAAAATAAATATGGCTGCCACACACAGTACTGCACATATCGAGTGTCAAAAGAGTCAAACAGTCAACACCCACTGCATTCGCATTTGTATCTGCTGTGACTAAAATATATGCCTACCTATACACAAGGCTAGATACCGCTCAAACTGTTAGTGTGATGATCTGTACATATGTGATTACACGTACCGGAGGTTGTATCACTGAGTAACAGTATACAGTATTTGAAACATGTATTTAAATGGTGTTTCTACAATATGAGTCAGATCTTAGACCTTAGGTGCTCCTGTTATTTGTATTGTTTGAGGCCTCATATTACACGCACTAGGTAGAGAGCAGTCTGCAGCATGTTAATATATAAACTGGTGCAAAAATAAGCAGGTGAAATTTCCCTTTTAATAACACTTCAGTAATTTGGCACACCTGAACATGCATCTTAAAGTGCCACGATGTCCAAACATTACATTTGTGTAAACTAAAATTATGCAGATGTGTGTTATTTTCCATACAACATTAAGACTATATATAAAAGATGGAGATGGCAAACGTTAGCTTTTTCGCTTACATCATTTTGTCTAGAGCCGTAAGTGACCATATTTACCGGAGTGTGAAGTCTTAAGTCATCATCTAAAACTAGTGAGCTTGGTTATCTCCACAGGTGCAATCCAAAGGCACAAATACCTGCTAATTAGTATCATGTAACAGACTAGAACAATGTTAAACCCTCACCCAAAACTGAGGCACAGACATTCTAGATGGGCTGTAACACAAAACACTATAAAAAGTTCAAAAAAGCTGCTAAAAATGCTCCAAAAAGGTATCAAAACCGCAACCAATTGGTAAAATTTGCAGCAATGAGGCCTAGCAGCCAGTGAGTGGCTACAGTGACCTGTGTCATTAATTAGTGACAGAGATCAGAGATCAAAAAAGCTGTAGACATGTTATGTTCGCAGCTAAACCTGGAATAGACTCACTTTTGGACCAGCTTCAAGCAGCCATAGAGGTACTGCAGCTCTCTTCATTGGCTTCATTTTCATTGCTGCCACTCTATGTCCGTCGGCTAATCCTGTTTACCTCCGTCAAGAAGTGGGCGTGGCCACCTGGCATTCATTTGGCACATTTGCCCTCCATTACTCTCTTCTGTACCTCTCCTCGTCATTCTTTGCCAAGTCGTTGTACTACTGAATCAGTGTCACTCAGGCCACTTCTGTTACCACTGTTTTACTTAGATTTTATTTCAGATCACCTATCGTCTACTTACCTATCCTCTTAATCGTAGATACCTTCTTTTGGTGTGCTTACTGCCATTCTTGACTCAGAATAGAAAACCTGTGAGCAGAGTCAACTGGTCCATAAGTCAAATCAGTATAAAAACCTGTGTTTAAAAATATGAAAACACAGAGGGCTGAACTGTGAGTAAGAGCCTTGGAATCCAAAAGAAACTTACCTGAGAGTTGAACCTGTGGAACTATAAAGCATACCTACTGAACTGGAATGAGAAAGTGCCAGTTAAAAACACAGTTTGTGTGAATTAAATCTGTAAGAATTTTATTTGGGACCTCGTGACTAAGTGAAGCTCACAAGATCAATATTCTTGTTTGTTATACCTGCAAAGCTTTCATTAAAACTGGTCGACCGTTCATGTACGCCCACTAGGTTTATATGACTGAGGCCTTAGGTAAAAATGTCACAGAGTGAAAGAAAATCCATGAATCTGGGCATGTTATTAATATATTAGAATGAAGATGGGCTTTTTTTGTCTCCATGGAAGACTAGAGGAGTTATCCTGGGATCTTGTAAAGAGTATAGTGGGCTCATAGAAACTCAGTATTTAGTGTGAAAAGGCCATTTTCCATTCACTACATTGTATTTAGCTTTCAGTGACTGTAAATGCATTATAAAGTACACCAAAATCACACAATTAAACCAAACTAGTTTATACAGCATGCAGCCCTTTCTCTGTGTAATTTTTTTTCTTTCTAGGATCCTAATTTGGCAGACATGTAAATTAAATGTAATTTTCTGTTTTTTACAGTTTGTATACATCAACAGCAGGAGCATGATGATTTTATTTGCAATATCAGCCTGTGGTCAAATAGATATCCACACAATGTGATCAGAAAATTCACACTGGCTGACTGCCAGTTAATGCAAGTTTCTATGGCCGGATGCATTAGATCACAGAAATAACCATGGCCAGCCAGTCTAATTATTCCTGGGAATAAATGGAAGAAAAATAAGATCATAGCAGAAGAGCAGAAAAAAAACCTCCAGCTCCAGTGGCGAATGAGACCCAGCGTTGCTTTATTCAGAAACCATGTCAGAGACCAACTGCTAGGCTAAACTGAATAGTACTGTATCTAAGTTTTTTATCGACTTGAAAAAAAATAAGGCAGTTAGTTATTAGGACAGTAACACTGACAAACACTACAGAGGATGGAAAGCTTTTTCTCTGCTACGCACACAAACACAGAGAGAAGAAAAAGATCTCACAGTGCTGACTGACAAAGATGCCCTGCAATATAGATGACGAGAACAAAGCTTCCCATAACAAACTCCAGTCATATTGAGACGATTTCCTTTTCAATAATGAATCGCCATCAGCATCACGCGTCAATACTGCCTCTGTGTTTTGTGTGTGCCAGCATGCGTGTGTGAGTGAAGAGAAAAGAGGGAGAGAGAAAAAAAAAAAAAAAACATCTATCCTCAACGAGAACAAAACTTCTATATTTAATCTGCACTGAGAACAAGCAGGCATGCAAAGTCAAAAACAAAACGGGGATAGCAAGCTGAGGCTTTCTGTGGCATGCAAATCACATCCGGACCAACCAGCTGCTGTGAGCTTATCCCCCACATCTTTTTGATTGACAGGATTTTTAAAATGTGTAGATTATAAATATTTATAATTGACTTAATATTGACTGTATTCTCTCTGTTTGGTTGAACTTGTATGGAGAGAAGAAAAAAATAAGAAGGAAAAAAAACTTTAATTTCTCAAAAAGAAAAAAAAAAAAAAAAACGAGCACAATACCACAATCCAGTTCCGACTTCACATAAATAACCCTCCCTGCGAGCCCCAAAGTGTTTTTGTATGAATGTTCAGTAGCCTGCTTTCCTCGCAGAGGGTAATTAGGATTATACTGAACTTTCTGCTTTTGTTAAGTCTTCTTGAGAGTTCAAAAGTTCTCAAAGAGGTCAACATGGTCACGTTCACCTTAAAAAAAAAAAAAGAGGTGACAGTTGGAAGCACGGGCCAGATCTCTGAAAATTACCCCTATAAAAGCTCTCCGAGTCAGGCTAATAATGCCTGTGGAAAGCTGCATAGTCTTGAATATTTAGAGAAGCAGGCAGAGCTCGCTTGTTGTAACTTGTAGTAACTTTATCTGCTTAAGAGATATGAATGATAAGAATGCAAACACAAGTGGCCACATTCAAGATGCGCACATCTTCTCGTGCACCTCTGGTCAGCTGCCTCGACACACCCTACAGGCCACTGGCTGGCGATGACTGCTGAATTTTGAGGTACAGCAGAGCAGCGTTCTGTGACTTTTAGTTTGAGTGGTGTCAATGTTATGTCATGTGTGATTGCCAATATCAGGGGGACAACAAAGTGAACTGTGTGGGCCTGTGTGTAATAATAAGCCAGCACACAATGCCATGCCAACACAATTTTCACCCACCATCCATTTTTCCAAAATGAAGTAAATCGACAATTGACACATTGGAAGACCTCCAGTGTGCATTAGAGGTGCAGGTACAGGGTTGACTACAGCTGAGCTAAAAGCTGCAGCGGTACTGCCTGAGAATGTCACAATGGCAATTGATTTCCACTGTGCCAGCCAGTGATGACAGAGCCCACTAGAGGACATCGGACACACAGGGCACTAAGGCCATCCTCACGAAGTCCGTTTCTGATTGTTTGGTCAGAGACATTTACACCAGTGATCTACTGGAGGTCATTTTGTAGCTCTGGCAGTGTTCATCCTGCTTCTCCTTGTACAAAGGAGCAAATTCTGGTCCTGTTGATGAGTTAAGGGCCTTCTACTGCCCTGTTCAGCTCTCCTAGGGTAGCCGCCTGTCTCCTGGAGTCTCCTCCATGCTCTTGAGACTGTGCTGGGAGACACAGCAAATCTTCTGGCAAAGACATACTCATGGGCCCTCCTGGAGACATCCTGGAGACGTTGGACTACATGTGCAACCTCTGTAGGGTCTAGGTATCACCTCATGTGACACTGACCCAAATGGAAAACTAGTGAAAAAAACCATCAGAGAAGATAAGGAGTGACCTTAGACCTTAAACCTTAAAGTGAGAGAAAACTTTCAATCCAGAATTGATGTCTCTATTGATTACAATAACAAATAGCAAGACACTGTAGTGATTGTTATATTATTTTTTTATTTGATCATTATCAGTGAAGAGGGGACAGGAAAGATGGACAGGAAGGGTCTCATGGTTGAACCCAGGGTGCTGCCTTCTTAGTTCCTGAGCTAACCCAGAGAAGCAAGCTTTAACTTTTTGATCACATTATGTATATTGACTGGACTCTATTTTCAAGAAGCTGTAACCTGAAGCTGCACGGTAGCTAACAACAAAAGTGGCTTCATTGTGCCTTGATTCTGTAGACAAAGATAAAACTGAGAGGCACTGAAAAGGTGTCCTTGTACAGTCCAGCTCCAACACAAAAGCTATGGCTGGCTGGAAGACGAGTGGAGGAAACACTGTGCTAGCACAGAAATGGGATGGGCCTAACCTCTAAGAAATTGAAATAGCTTTTGGCCTTTGATTGAATTGCACTATGTGAGCTCACTACACTGTATAAATCCTCTCTGTTTCTTTCTGTCTAACTCTCTTTCAGCTCCACATCAAAAAGGCCATCTGCAGTATAAAAAAAAAAACGGCCAGCCAACACACCATGCGCTCCCATCTCATCCACAAGTTTCCTCTGCCCAGCATCCAGACACGGCGCTGCCCATCGTCTCATCAATTTTCCTCTTTGATTTCATCACCAAGTAAAACTAAAGTGGCATAACAAAGTTTTATTTTGTAACAGAACAAGTTTTACAACCGAAACTACCTGAAAATCAGAAAGTCCAAGTTGTGACCAGATATTAAAAGTTTCTGATTTAAAAAAAATAATAAAAAAATCATCTTGGTGCAAACAAATACACAACCTTTTATTTTACAGTCTCAATAATGAAAACTGCTTTAGATCCCACAGAGTATTAGGATTTAAAGTGAGCATGAAACACAAACCCTTCAAGCAGATTAAATTTCAAATCAAGCAGGCCATGTAAATGATGTGGTGACAGGGGGCCCAGTGCAATTAGCATGCCGGGCTAGTGTTAAAGCAATTAGGCAAAACAGACGGCAAGAGCACCGGGGCTAAGCATGGGAAGGGAGAAGGACGAATATTTCCATATTATTCTTCAGGACATGAAGAAAATGTGTGTCTGTGTGCGTGCATGGATGTGCGTGCGCATGTACAGTTTGTTTGAGGTCGTTTGGCACTCGACTTGTTTGTGGATTCTCAGAGGGAATCAGAGGTTAATGGGAGCTAGACTTTGTTTACTGACAGCCTATCCAGCCATTTTTGTGAGAGTAAAGGGAGGGGTTGGGGCTAAATAACAAATGCTGTGTTCCTTGAAACAAAAACGGAAGAAAAAAATAATAAAAGGGAAATAGAAAACACTGACTCTCGTGTTGCTTTGGGGAATCACAAAAACATTTACTGGTAAACAACCCCAGAGCGGAAACTCTGGAAACCACTTTGGGGAAAAAGCAGACACATTTGGGCAAATCTCTCAGGTGGAGCCATCAAAAGCACTGTCGGCTTGTACACAGAGACATGGCAGAAAGGACCACCTGGAGACGAGGAGCGACATTCGTTTGAGCGTAAATTACTCAAACAAGCATGCCGGGAATGGCATTTATTACTTGATGTTTCCCAGTGGGAACCGTGTTAGATGACTCTAATTCAAACAAGGAGTTATGATACACAAGACTGTACAAAAACAAACATGCAGTACAGTGCATAGGAAGTTGTGTACGGTGAAATGAGGGCCTTTTGGGATGCAAAGTAGAGGAGTGACTCATATCTGTCTCTTTCAGTGTTGAAAGAAATACGAAGATATTGATGAGTTTTGTATGAAAATTTGGTGTTTCTCATGCTTTGGTTGTAAAACAGTGGAAACAATGGTTGAAAGAGTAAACACAATTAAAGTTGGAGAAACAAATTAAGACAAGGAATCATAGACTGTAAGTGAAAGATGGACACAACCACTGTGAGGTCATCCATGAATGTGTAGGCTCCCATTTTGATGCCTCACCTTTAGATTTATGGATTACCCTTTTCTCCCTCCAAAGCCAGAATTGGAAGCATATGTACACAAGAACAGACTGGTCTATTGACAGCAAATGCTAACAAGTGTGAATAGACTGCATGGGTGCAGATACACACTGCTAATTATTGCAAAAAAAAAAAAAAAAACAGTCCACAGACTTCTGTGATGGTCCATTAATACATTTAATCACACGTCAGTTCATATTAATTGTCAGACAATGGTATTAAAGATGTAGCAAAAGGCACCAACACCGTGACAGCATCCTGTGGGGAATTACTATGTGAGAAACTGCATTATTGACACATATTCAGATTTTGCATGTATAAGTATTTTTCCATCAGCAAATAGACCAGTTCTGTTTTTTAGTTGTTGTTATTGGTTTTAGGTGCATGGTTTTATCCCATTTTTAGCCGCACAGTTTGGCTAAATTTTAGCTGCTCGGTTTATCTGCTGAATTTGGTTATTTCATTTTACCTGTTTAATCGTTTGAGGGTTGGTTGTAGTTTTAAGTTGTGTTATCTAAGCTGCATGTCCCAACACTTAATTAATTGTAGACTAGGCTGTCTCTGGGCATTAACTAGATTCATTTTACTCAGGCGGCTGTTTTTATTGATTTTTTTGTGTGTTTTTGTTTATATTATTGCTTATTTTATTAAACATTTACAATTTGTATTTTTTAATGAAGATTTTATTTTACTATTTTATTCTTCATTTTGAACTGATAAAATCAATTTAAATACAGTATTTGGATTGGAAGCAACGTCTACCTTTGTAGGGAAAGTATTGTGAAAAAGTCTTGAACACGTCATTTCTTTATATTTTGCTAGGAAAATTGGAAATAAGTGCAGCAATTTATTGAAATGTGTGAAAATATGTATGGGAATATGTTATATAAGGCAAAAACAGATTTTGTGCAATTCTAAGGAGCTTAAAAGTCAATATTTGGTATTTTTCAGTAAATGTGTGGTATTCTTATTGCTAGTGCAGAAAGAATAAAGGTGTCGAAGAATAACTTCAACAACTTTATTCTTACTACACTGACAGTGTGTTTGGGATCATTGTCATGCTGAAAAATTAAGCTGTTGCCAGATAGAAAACATTGTATTGTGGATTAAAATTTGACAAGACTTTCTTGCGTTTATAATTCCATCAGTTTTGACAAGCTCCCCTACCAAACTGACTGAAATACAGCCCTTAACCATGACAGAGCCTCAAAATGTTTAAATATGAATTTACTCCATCATACCTGTTGCCCCTGATTTTCAGTCCAGTTCTTGTGTAATTTGACATGCCTTTTCTCCCTCTTTCCTTTCCTTACAACTGGCTTCTAGACAGCCACCCTTTCACTGAGACCACTTCTGATGAGGTTTCAGTGAACAGTAGGTAGATCAGCTAAAGGGCCAGATGCATCTCTCAGTTCCTGTATCAGGCTTTTGTTGGATTTTGGCCTATTTCTTAAGGACATGACTTTACTGATTGCTTACTTATTTGCAGCAAATTTTCAGAACTTCTGCTTCTGTCTACTTTCCTCAAATGTTTTAAGGACACACTGCACACCATGCCAAGGTATGACAAGCTTTTGGCTAGAACTAGATTTGGGAATCTTTTCTGGAGGGGGGGATAAAATTTTATTCCCATCGACTTGTGTTTTTCAATGATTCAACTAAAGACATGCAAGCAAATTATATGTACAAATACATTCCTCTGAAAATGGTCAGGTACAAAGACTGGACTGAAAGGGAGCAAAAAACAGCCCATGTCCAAAGAAAAACTTTGAAAGACCTTCAGAAAGATTGGAGAACTATTGCCCAAGATCTCCAGAAATAAGGTACTGGGTAAAGACTTATTTGTGTGTTCCTAATAATAAAAATGTAGTACATGCAGACGAAGTCATTCAATAACTTATATTTGTTACACAGGCAGCACAAAACAGCCCAGTGAAACCAACAGCTTGAACCAATTTAAATCTTATTTCGCCATCATTGGTTTTCTGTGCACATAATGAAACAAGAGAAGGGTAAATGATGAGGTTAAAAAGGAACTGACACATTTTGTAAAACTAATATTTGCTGACTGACAGAGTTTTGCTTTGAGTCAAGTTTCTGAAAATATTCTGGCAAAAATCCTCGGGTGCGTGTTTTGCTTTCACATTTACTTGCCATTAAAGTGTATGACCTGAGAAAACAGCCTGAGAGAAAACACAAGAATTACAAGTACAGTATTTACTGTGTGTTTGTGTCATGGGTTGCTTAGATACCACATCCCTAGCGTGCGGTGAGGTGACACCTAATTACAGCACAGAGTCTGTATTAAAGGAAGGTAAATAATAGACTTTAATTCAGGAGAACGCAACAAGCACACAGCAGCTGTTTGTGTTAAAGCACAGTGCAGACAAACAAAATGATCCAATGCAAAGACAAAAGGCGTGGCTCTTGTCAATGTGATTGCTTCAGTTTACTTTTTCATATAGGGAAAATTAACATTTTATTTCTTCATGGGTTTTAAAAACATAGCGTGTAACCATAAAAGGAAGGCAATCACAACTTTTGGAAAAGCCATAACTGTAATATCCTGTTTTTGCTATCACATGATTAATGTGCTCCAAAAACAGCTAATGATATAACCCTTTCCGAGGAATTCCTTTAAAACAGCACTTATACACCCAGCTCAATTATCTGAAATTTAGCCTAAATTGAAATTCCACAGACTGTAGTAATTAGTTTCTGTTCAAGTCACTGCCATGAATGCATACTATGTAGAACAACCTATCACAATATGTACCACCATATGGTCGACATGGCCTATGGGCTCTGTGAGAATCACTTCATGGAATGAACAGATCTCAAGCAAGGTGAAGCAGTGTTTTGTTTAAGGTGTAGGCTTTATAGACAGATGAGGAGACAGAAAGAAACGAAGAAGTATTTCAGAATCAGATGAAAAGAAACCAAATCACTAAGTCTTCAAACTTAAGGTCAAGCCCAATGGACAGAGGGGATAACACTATGAGGAAAAAAATGGCCCAAACCGGACAAGACATTGAAGTATATCTTGTAGCCAAGAGAAACAAGTGACATGATGTAGCCTACTACTGTATCCTAGTAACACAATGCCAGGAGGGGGAAAAAGGGAAGAAAAAAAACAATGGATGAATACATTTATTCCCAGACTTCAGCAACATTTTCCTGCAAAACAGGAAAGATGACAGTGGAGAGGGATATTCCACAGTTGTTAATCTGTTTCATAATAACTGGTTCACAGCAATTTAAGAAGCACTCAAGCTGAATCAAGGGGAATTTTAAATGTTTGCTTTGAATCACTGGTTTGTTCATCAGTTATGGTTTGTATGCAAGACAGGATGCATACCTGGTTTTGTGTTGTGTCTGCTAGATTCTTACCCTACCATCAAGATCCAGACAACTTTGTGTGAATCTTCTATTTCCCAGTTTAGGTGAGCCTGTTGAGCCTTTCAGCTCAAAGCATTGTGGCCATTCTCCTCTGATCTCTGACATCAAGAAGGCCTTTTCACCCAGATCACCGGATATTTTTTCCCCTTTTTTCGGACCATTGTCTGTAAACACTGTTGATTACTGGATGTTTCTGAAATACACGGATATGCCGATCTGGATCTAACCAACAGCCACAACACATTTAAAAATCACTTACCATATGTTTCGGACGTGCACTTAAAATCCTTTAAGTTTCTCAAAAATTGACAGAGTGCCTTATAATCCAGTGCGCTTATGTATGAATTCTGGTTGTGCTTACTGACCTCAAACCTATTTAATGTGGTACACGGTGCTCAAAAATCGTTTGATGGATTTTTGGAGCATTGCGGCTATTGTAGTCAGGAGCCTCAAGGAGTAATCTAGGTACAAAACTCCGTCTGCATTCAGGTCACAAAGTCAAACAAACACTGCGGCATCACTGAGAGTTAAAAACTGTCTAAATTCTTTACCTTTCTCTACCTTTGATAAAATGATCAGCGTTGCTGCTTTACCGGGTGTAACAATTAAGTTTAACATCCATGAAAACAGAATTTATTACATTTAATGGGGTTAGAAGTTAGCAGGAAGCTAGCTTGCTAGTTTCCACCTAAACATGACATACCATATTGAAAGATTTGTAAAAAATAAATTAAATTAAAACGTACAACGCTGCTATCACTTCCAACATAAATGAAGACAGAAAACTAAACAGCAGTAACTTTTGTAGGGTTACTGAAGTTGGACTAGCTGGTATATAATGATGTGCTACGTGATTACTAGTGACACAGCTATGTTAGCATAACATAAACACAGTGAAGCTCGATAAAAGTTAACATGAGGGTTCCCGATGGTTAGGGACAAATGCGATCGCATGGCAGGACACTGTAAATGGACCAAACTTCAGTCAGGAGAACAACTGAGATAATCCATCCACAATACGAGGTTAGTCATTAATATACTGCAGCAACATGCGAATAGAACAGCTGCAAGAGAATTCATCATTAACGAATAAATGGTACGGAAGTGGAGGAAGCAAGAAGAATGAGTTAAGTAAAGTTTGACTTATCTGACTGTTTTGTTTCACTTAATGCTCCTCATAATCCGGTGCGCCTTATGTATGAAAACAGACCCGTTCATCAACAGTGCACCTTATTGTCCGGTGCGCCTTATGGTCCGAAAAATACGGTAAATTACATTACTTCCCCCTTTTGATGCTCAGGTTGAACTTTAGCAGGTGACCACTGCACGCCTACATGCACTGACTGGCTGATCAGACATTTGCAGATAGTCAAACAGGTAAACCTACTGTCAGCGAGTGTTTCTGCTGTCAAATTCTACTAAAACAATGTTCCTGTCACTGTGAACACATTCACAGCTAGATTTACCAGCTTTTCAATGCTATTTTACAGTCTACCTCTTGTAATCTTTTGCAGCAATGCCTTCTTTACCGTAATGTTTTTACAGTGAACTGTGACGTGGCCCCTACCCTTTGCATCATTAAACACTGCCATATTCAACATGTTAACACCCTGAACATATATGTTGACCAAACCTGATAAATCAGTAAGATGATTTGACATCATGGTTGCCTGGTGGTAGGTACTGCTAGCTAAAAGTTGTTCCTAGACAACCAGCTATTGTAAATACATCACACATCCACGTGATTTACATTCCAATGAATGAAGGGAAAAGTACGGAATTACACTGTAAAATTAAACTGTTAAACTTTGGCATATTCAGTATGTGAGTGAACTTTCCCTCTATTTTTACAATGTACTTAATGATTATTTGAAATATAGCCAAAGAAAAAGTTTATTACTAAAAAATTATAAAGTATTAAGAAAATTGACAACAGTCAGGCTGTGTAAAACTTCTATTTTGAGGCCTTTGTTTTGCTTATTAGTACTGTACTAAGAACTGTGTTTCTGTACTTTGGTATAAACTACATCTAAGTTGTTTATGAGGCATGAAAAAACCCTTCTTAAAATTCTACTCAGTTCTCCATAACTACGAAATTGCAGGGTACCGTGCACACACACATGTTCAAGTCTGTAACAGCTCCCTCTGATTACACATTTCAAAATTTATGTCTGTTTACACATGTGACCCTTCCACAAAGTCCAAAACCATCAAATCATTACTGTGGGTAACACTGTGTATTTTATCAGCATGACTGGATATTTTGGAAGATCAGAGCCCCATTTGTGGGCAACAATATTTTGGTGGTGACTACACTTAAGCTGTCTCCTGCTTTCAGAAGGTTTTGGAGCCTAAAAGACCAAGAAATCAAGCATTATACCTTGGGCATGGAAAAGAACATGAATGGATGGAAACAAAAAAATCAATAAAGGCTTTGGTGGGATTCATGTGATTCTTCCATCACTGTTTTATGTCAAGTTCCCTTTTTTTAAAGAAGAATTTTTGTATTTCAAAACTGAATATGGCCCCCACACTGTGGAAGCACTAGTGAGCACTCCAATCTCTGTTTTTTTTGTTTTTGTTTTTACCAGCAAAGATTAAAAGATTAACCATGAAAAGTTAAAGATAAGCATGATTTGCGGAACCAAGGCAAAATTCTGAAGGATCCATCTAATCTGAGGAACAGTCAGGGAGAAGGAGTCCAGGTTTGCTTTCACCTGTCACATGAAGCCATTTCCTAATTTCTGACCTATGATGAACAAGACTCTGGCTTAGAACAAAGGGCCCGCTAACAAAGCTTCCCACTGAGAATTGACTACGGACTTGGTTGCTATTTACATACAGATGCACAGGCAGGAATTTGCATAATGTTTTTTGTAGCTTGGTGCTCAGGGGAGCAGCATTGTAACATATTGGTGCCTAATGAACTCTGAAAAAAATTGATTTTCCACAGAGTAAATTAAGAAATGCATTATAGCTGTTAAAGCAATCTTGGGGGAAATCGGAGCCTTCCTCTGCTAAACTACGCTTGATAAGTAATAAATTACATGTTACACTTATTTGCTTTAATTCATGCTAATTTTGCCCAATTAATGTATCACTGTAGTTCTGAGGGCAGCCACTGGAGATTTAATTATTTATTGGATTTCGATGTGTGTGTGTGTACATATGTGCTTGTGTTTTATCGTTGGCATATGATGAGTGTCTGAAACGTTTGTGGCTATTGTGGGGTACTTCATGCGACATTATTTGTTTTTTGCATGGTTTTTCCTATAATTATAAGCGTTTGTGTAAGAGCGCAAGCATATGTGAATGTCAGAGCACAGATTTAAATCCAAAGTGTGCCGGGACTTCCTAACAGAGGCCTGATTGTCAGTAGACTCTGAAGGCTCTCTCTGCCTTCTTAACTACACAACACAAAACCACACACACACACACACACACACCACACACACACAACACACACACACACCACCACACACACACACACACACACACACACACACACACACACACACTTGAACTAGTTTTGGCTGCCTTCCCATCCTTCCTTCCTCCTTCCACCCCCCTTTGCTAGCTAGCAGGGTGACTCATTGTTTACAAGCTTTTCACTCTGGTGTCCTATCACCCTGCTCTGACACTACTTTTCCATTTAATCACAGCGATTGCTTGTGGTGGCCACCGGGCCTCAGCCTTGCACTTCCCTCCATGAGCCGTCTCCTGTGTTGACTGTTTTTGTCCATATCTGGCTGCAGCTTTTTGCCACTTATCTTTACAGATGAGTTTTTCTTTTGTTTTGTTTTTTATCCTCAGTGGCCACTAGCAGCATAATTAAAAACGGGAAATAATAACATGAATCAGATTTGAATGTATGAAAATCAAAACAGAACTGAAAATGTGACCCTTTGCCCTTTTAAAGAATCAACTACCAGCCAACTTAAGGATGAATGCACATGTGTCTACACATATACTGGACGAGTCAATGGAATCAGCAGGCCACCGGTGAAACCTTCCTTTGTGAGCATTTGGCAAAATAGCTGGAAAAATTTACTGATGAATTAGTCTTTTGTTTCACCAGGCTGCGCCTGAGATTAGGCCTATGCTTCCCTCCTCATAACCTGCCCCTGAAGACGCTCCGCCCATAACTGAAATGCAAGTAAGCAGGCAACTTAATCCAACTATGTGCAGTTACATACTTTATGCAAATTCAGGCTTTACCTATAAAAAAAAAATGCTTGAAAAAGAATGACATGATGGCCTAGTTAGCTATCAGCCTGCTGTCAAACCTCATAAAAACTAAAAAGAAGTTAACGCTACTTTGTTTCTCTCCCATTCAAGTATTCCTTCTACCCCTCCACTCACTTCTGAGGCATCCACTAAGTATCTACCCCCATCAGACCAATATTAAAAAGCTTAGCTGCCAATGGTTTTTCAAGTAAATTAGAGAAAACAAAATCTCTCAGATTAGTCAATTAAGTGGCACATTAGCCCGAGACTTAATTAAAAGATAGCGGGGCATACAGTCTTTAAGGATATAGAGAGGCGACGGGAGTGTTTAAACAGCAGATTGAACAAATGGCACTTATTAAAAACTTGACTGTGAGTCACTTGACACCTCGCATATCCCCTGCACCTTGAGCTACATAAACAGAGTGTCAGCTCCCCGGGTTCCTGCTATGCAAATCTCGGGGACGAGGAGAAGAGAGGAAGCGCACTCGGTAGACAACATCCCTGCCTGAAACGTCAAGACGCCCTCCTAAAATCAGCGGCTTAGCATCTCACACTCTCTCCACGCCACACGTGAATAGTGATTATTAATGTTTTTCAAGGCGAAAGGGAATTAAACTCCCCTTGAAAAAGGAAGTTTAGGTCGCCTAAAGATGCAGTTTGTAACACAGAAAGTCAGTTGATGGGTTTGGCTCCCCCTAGAAATGCATCTGTTTGAACCCAAACCCCTTCTGAGATAATATGTGTGTGTGCCTGCTTGGTGTCAACCCCTCTTTGAAAAGCATCCTTAATTAAACCTTTTGTTCTTCCGAAATGACAAAAAAGCCGAGCGAGGCGAGCAAAAGGTAGTTACTCTGTCAGAGTGCTAAGACTGAAGGTACACTAAAACATCACAGTTCACTGCTCATGTTGCCATTTCAGCGTCACTTTCTATCCGGAACAATGCGACAGCTGACAGCTCGCACCCAAGAATTATCACGCTAAACTGAATTATTTCTGCCACGTGTTAATTTATTAACAACCTGTGCATGCTCTAATGTAGACTGCATTTGCATATACATTTTTAACCTCAATCGTCTTGAATATTCTTTCTGGTGGGAGGTGGGGGGGGACCTGGGAATATTTCAAACTGCCTTTTGTTGCTCCATATTTGAATTTTGAAGAATGAGGTGGGGAAGACAAAAAAAAAAAAGGGAGAAAGACACATAAATCTCAAACATGTCCGCAGGGCACATATCCTTTAAGGGCAGATATCTGCACTTCATCACCTGGCAACATATGAGATGTGGCATCGCCGATCCAAAGCCTCCTCCTCCTCCTCACTTCTTCTGTGCTTGCTCGCACTCTCTCTCTCCTTCTCAAAGAGTGACTTCAGCTTTCAGTTATGTTCAAAAACTCCTGGCTTGTTTAGGTGGCTCCCCATCACTATTCGTTTTAAAGAAGAGCAAACATGCAGTATTAATAACAGCCAATGAAATATTCGGATTTGGGTTCAAACGCTAGATTGAAAACGTAACTAAAAACATTCTAAGACATGTCATATGAGATGCGTTGTGAACACTTTAATCTGTAAAACTGAGCCACGCTGTTATAGTTTGCTGTTTTTCAGGTATGGCATGCACACGAAATAAAGGAAACATAGCAAAAGACAGGCACAATCTAACAAAGCATCATAATGATGACAAATATGCTTAGCTGACAATGGAAATTAAGAAAATAGGTATCAAAGACAATGTCCCATGGACAGCGTGAGAACCTCCTTTGTACTCACCAGACATATTAAGCATGAAAAGAAAATTACATTTTTTTTTATCCAGCTGAACTACTCCAACCCACAGCACAATAAGTTTTAACACAATGTATACAAAAAGTTGTTTCTCAGTGTAGATGAGCAAACTGAAAAGATGAAGCCCAATTGCAGTTCCTCAAATGTCCACTTGAGGCTGGCTCCAAAAGTGAGGTTGCTGATGGCTTCAGTTATTTAAAACACACCCTTTTTAAAATGCTTACAGTCAAGCAGCTATGACTCAGAGGTGTATATCAATGCAGGCAGTAAGCAGCAGCTGTCTGCTGCACTCCACCTCCGCTGAGTCAAGTCACTCAAGAGGGCCTCTCAACCATGTTTGTGGTGTTGATGCATTTTGGAGCATTTTAAATGCAATTATCTGACAAATATACAGTAGCCCAGAAAAGTCAAATGCAATGCAACTTAAGGAAACACCAGAAGAAAGAATATTTCTATTTCCTTGTGTTTTCTTAAGGGCCACTCCAGAATTAACATGGATTGGAACAGACTGACGAATTTAGATGAGTGAAATTATAGGAATTTTATTATGTTGCTTAAAGCTCCGTTTATTCTGCTGAACAGTAGGAGGGCTTCCCTTTGGAAAAAAAGTCAGTCGTATAGAAGTCTGAGGGAATTATCCTTCTTCTCACATTTAACATATCAGTGAAAACTTTAGGAATGAGTTAATGGCCTCAGTTGCTAGTTTAGCATCTTACTGAATACAGTATGATCTTAATTTTGGTAAAACATAAAGCAAGGTGTGACAAAAGTCATGGTTCAGTAGTTTACTGTCCCCCATTCCTCAGTCAGATCACTGATGAGATCATCGCCACGTCAGGCTAAAAGAATCAAATAGAAAGAAAAATTTATATTTTTATTTTATTTTATTAACCTTTATTTAACCAGGAAGAACCCATTGAGATTAAAAACCTCTTTTTCAAGGGAGACCTGGCCAAGATAGGCAGCAGCAGATGTCTCACAGTTACAGAAATTACTCAAACACAGGCAGCAACAACACACATGCAACAATAAGTGAAAGAATACAAAAAAATAAAAAAGTCAGTTAAAATGACAATCAATCTAATTGAAACAGTTGCATGTTATGGACTTGGCCTCAAGGATTCGTAGTTTAGATTTAAAATCACTTAATGAAATGAATTCAGTCATTTTCCATTCCTTCTGCAGTTTGTTCCAAGCCGAGGGTGCTAAATGGACAAAAGCTCTTTTACCAAGTTCAGTTCGGGCAAATGGAACAGAAAGCAACAAGTAACCATGCGGACGAAGAGAATACCGACCAGCATGTTTCATTACAAGCAGGGAACATATATAAGAAGGCAGCAACCCAAGTATCGCCTTATATATAAAACTGTATAAATGACAGTTCCTCCGACTTACCAAAGCAGGCCATCCTACCTGAGAGTATAACTCACAGTGGTGAGTCTGAAATTTACGGTTAGTGATGAACCTCAAAGAAGCAAGATACACAGAATCAACCATTCGAAGACATTGAGCAGAAGCATTCATATATAGAATATCACCATAATCCAGCACAGGCAAGAATGTTGCAGCAACAAGCCGCTTCTTTGTATTAAAAGAGAAACACAACTTGTTTTGAAAATAAATAAATTATAGCGGTGAGCAAAATGCTTTAAACAGGACTTCACAAATTAGTGGCCAATATTATGCTTCCCACTTCCATCTATTATATACAGTTTCTGTTGAATGCACATATAGTGACACCTGTAGGGACATCTGAAAATCTGATTAAATAAATAAAACACTCCTCTTTCACTTTGTTAGTTTCACCTGTTAGTGTTCATCAATCTAAATATCTAATCAGCCAAACACATGGCAGCAACTTAGTAAATTAGAGCACGACAACCTGCTGAAGACAACAAAGCATCAGAATGAGGAAAAAATGTGATTTAGGTTGGTGTGAATGTGGCATGGATGTTGGTGAGTCAGTTACTTCTTACAAAAAAGGTATGCAGAAGTATGGAAGCCTGTTTCTGCCACTAAAAAAAAAAAGTATCCATAACTCAAAATTTCGAGTTATCTTTCTCAAAATTTTTGAGCTATGTTCTCGAAATTTTGACTTACTTTTCTCAAAATGTTAAGTTAATAACTCGAAATTTCGAGTTATGGATACTTTTTTTTTTTAAGTGGTGGAAACGGGCTTCCATACGGAAGAGCACCTCTGAACGCACAAGTCAAACCTTGAACCAGATGAGCTACAGGAGCAGAAGGCCACATCAGATCCCATAATTATCAGCTAAGAACAGGAAACTGAGGCTACAAGTTGTAAGGGCTCAGCAAAATCAGACAGTGGAAGATTGGAAAAATCTCGCCTGATTTGATGAGTCTCAACTTTCAAATGGTTGGGTCAGAATTTGGTGTAATCAACACGAAGCATCCATCCTTCCTTGTATCAAGAGTTTCCGCTGATGGTGGTATGAGGATGTCTTCTTGGCTCACTTTGAGCTTCTTAGTAACGTCGTTTAAACACCACAGCCTACCTGAGTAGTGTTGCTGACCATTCTTATAACTTTATGACCAAAATGTACCAATATTCTTATGGCTGCTTCAAGGAGAACAACATGCCATCACACAGTTCAGATCATCTGAGTCTGGTGATTGTAAATCGTATATTGTTTCTGAGTGCGTGTGAGTGCCAAGCCTTTAGAGATTCAGCTAAGGGCACAAAAATCCTGCGATATGCATTCCTGGGTACTGGAATTCATTATATAGTGCAGCAGTTAAGCTGACATTGAGCACATGTTAATTTACAGCATAAGAAGTTACGTTCCACACGGGGATCCATGCAGGTGTTACCAGTGCACACCTGTAAACTTTCCCCTGCGGCGTGTGTACAAAAAAAAAAAAAAAAAAAAAACACGCCGGCGCCTGGTTACCTTTCTCTTAATGTGCAGCGCGCACTACAAATCATCACAAACAAAATGTCAGCGTGTAAACAAAGATGCAACAAGTGATGTGTTTATTTGTAGCAGATGAAACAATTAAGGACACCCGACAGGCAAACAAACACGCCGAGGCAAAACATCTGGGGTTTAAGCACCCGCCGCATTGTTGCTGTTTGTTGGGGGGGGCTTGCAGAGACACGACTAACAATAGAGTCACTGGGAAACAGTTTAACAGATCTGAGAAATGATTAATGTTGTTTGCTTCTTTGGGAATAGAGAAGGGAAAAAACAAAAGCTCTGACACAGCCTGAGTAAATTATACAAAAAGAGGGAAAAAAAACTCATCTGAACATGTTTGTTTGATCTGGTTTTTCCTCCTGTTTTATAGAAAGCATCTCAGATCCAAAATGCCGGTGTGTGTGTGTGTGTGTGTGTGCTGTGCTGCTGTGTGTGTGTATGTGTGTGTGTGTGTGTGTGTGTGTGTGTGTGTGTGTGTGTGTGTGTGTGTGTGTGTGTGTGTGTGTGTGTGTGTGTGTGTGTGTGTGTGTGCGTGCGTGCGTGCGTGCGTGCGTGCATGCATGTTTGAGAGGTTTTGCCTGTCAGTCATGTTAACTCAATGTGAAGAGGCTGCTCCAAGCAGAAAGTTGAGTCCTATACATTTGCCATAAAGGCTGGTGTTATTAAGACCTTGATTTATGTTTGTTTTTCCTGCATATTAAGCTAGTGGGGTCTGGGTGGGGTGGTTTGGTTGAGCCGGGTTAAGAGAAGACAGAAACATATATTAGCTCCATAAACATCCTTATTCAGGGAGAACATTTCCCTTTATTCTCATATGTGCAATTTCAAGCATTTCTGGTGGAAAAATACACAAGGGTTTGATGTACAATAAGGACTCTATGTCATTTGGAGTTTTTATGATGAACTGTTCCAACAGGCAGTGCTGGAAAATCCACAAAAACCAAACATCATAAAAAAAATTTAAAAAAAGCATCTTGATTTCTGTAAATCAGCCAAAGACCAGCTCGGGCACCTGCTTTGTGCGCGGTTGTAAACGCTCTCATAAACGATAATAGAACAAGCAGGCCTGCCAAACAATCTGCCAATCACTCGCCAGATCCAGATGACCGGAGGCCAAACGCGAGTCCTCGCTCATTTAAGTGATGTTAAGAACAAACAATCAAAAGTGCTGCCTGGGAAACCGCAACGGCAAATGACATATAACAATGGTGACATCTAATTTATAGCTCAAGAAGTGTGTACAAGCAAATAAACAGCCATCCCCGATCCGCACGTCCCTCTCAATTTGCCTCTCCCACGGTCTGGTGCCTTCAGACAGAGAGGTATAAAGGAAAATAGAAAAGTTGAAAGTGTTAAGCCGATGTCTTATTTACAGGTCCGTGGAAGTGGAGTTTTTTTTTACCCTCTCGGAAAGCCTGCTCAGGCATCCATGAAACACAGACTGCCTTTAAAACAAGCACACAAACACAACAGACACCAAAGCCTGAAAAAGGAGGAAAAATCCCTTTTGTTTTGCATGTAACACTAAAAGATGCCACAACATCTTGAGGGGATGTGAGGAAGGGGAGAGGGTTTTTTTTCTGCAATATTGAGGTAGAAAAAAAATGATTGATGTCATTGTGGTTTTTGTTTTCCTCTCCATCCATTCCTGTCTGATTCTTCCGTTCTCCCAGGCAGATGTTGCTGTCGCATCTTCTCAGGGCACAGAAACTTTGAACCTCACCGTGCCCCATCCTGGTTTTTTTGGGGGTTTTTTTGTTTTTTTTTTTTTGGGGGGGGGGGGGGGGGGGTTATTTTGTTTCAAATCTCATGATCTCACTGCCACATGTGATCTTTGCATCACCACGGTGACGCCTCCAGGTAACAAGGAGATTAGAAGCAGTCAGAGGCCCGTGTATCACAGGAAAGCTTTAGCAAAAGGGGGTCTTTAAATATTTAAGGTATGAGTGCGATCACACGTTGTTGCTCCAAGACGAGACGGGAACAAAGAATACTAATCTTTCACTTGGAAATCATTCACATCGCAGTGCTGAAACTCTGCTCGCTGTCATTTCTCAGTGTTGAATTTAAGTTTTTGATAGTAAAGAAAAGTTAACTGGTGTGCAGCGTTTTCAGTTCAATGAGCATTTAAAAAAATATATTTTTCATTATTTTGTTAACTTTTGCTGTTGGCAGCCACACGAAAAACAAATAACACATGGCATGTGAACACAGGCGTCTTCGGCCTCTTGTCAAAGTCAATTAAAGTCCTCAGGTAATGACCCTATTTGCATTGTAAACCAGGCCCATGTGTGAGAGGGCTAATGGGGCCACTACCTGAGGAGATTAATTGAAAGTGACATTACTTGAACTCTTCTCTTTTTTTTTTCCCTCCTTGCACAGCCCTCTGAAGATCGTCTCATTTTATTTTAATGTCATGCCGCAAGTATAAACAGCGAGGTCAAACTTCGACGCAAGTGCGGAGGAGGGTAAAAGGACACAGGGCAGGTACACAAGTCCGTGCTGGGAGTGGTTCTTCTTCTTTGTACACATAAATGATTTCACTGGGTCCACATGCTTTCCACATTGTTAAGTTTAGAACAAACTTAACTAAGTATTAGCTATCAAAAAACAGTGGACACTTTGTTTTTGCTCTTTTGCTCTTAAGAAAGCTGACTGCTCTCATCATCACCATCTTCGGGAAACCAGATGATGTCGGTAATAAAAATTAACCAATGGGCTGCTGTCAGTGCTTTGAGGGGCCGGTGCGCAGCGGCTGTCCTGTAACCTGTATATCAACACATCATATCACTGAGAAAAATGCCCCGCATTTGAGATTACCAGTCCAGCACTGGCCATAGGTCAGCGCTAAATTCCTTAAAGAGACACAACAGCATTTCCCTGGAAACTGTCAGATAAACCTGATTTAAAAAGCAGCCAATGTCCTCCAGAAACCCTGAAAAAACTATTGCTCAAGAGCACTTCAAAACTTTACAAGTGAGATATAAGTTTTTAATGGCAGTAACCTTCTAATACACCAATACTTCTAAAAGTAGTTTCCTAAAAATGCTCATTAGTGCAACTATCAAGTATTTTGTCTAGATAATCCAAGCTGAATTAACCATGTAGCAGGGAATAGCTTTGTTTTGCCCTGCAGGTGGGTGTTCCTGTAATGATGTGACGTCACGTGAATGAATAGCTGTATTGATTTTAGAATCCATTACCAAAAATGCCACAATGTGACAATGCAGGTAATTTTTCTGATGTACCGAGGATGCAAAAAATTACACATGCTGACAGTTATTCTATCCGTATGATTACCTTTAATGGCACACAACACAATATTATAAATATGGTAAAATTAATCACTTTGAATGGTAACTGCCATGTAATGATGCCTATTATGCATCCTATATATTGACAAGAGAACATGGGGGTGGGGGGAAGCACGTGTATCCACATTTTCTGCTGTTTTCTTTCTTTTTTTAATAATTGATGTTCCACCTAGGGGGGAAAAAAAACAAGTCGAATAAAGACACCCCTTCTCATCCAGTTTAATTAGTCATATTATTCAAAATTATAAAATGGTTAATATCTTATCAGTGTTCAACTCTCAGGTCTACCTCTGATATGAAAATGAACCAAGCAAAAACACCATTAATGTTCCCATCTGTTTTTTTCCCCCCAACCTCGTCATATACAGAAACAGCAAAAGCAATAATTTGTTCTCATGGCCGAGGGCAGGAGACTTTCATTTTCTGAGTGAAAGAGTATCCCACCCAATTGAGCAGAAAAAAAAAGGGATGGATGGATGGATGGCTCAATACACGGCTAGACAGAGGAGGTGGCCAGAGCCTCATTCTAATTTATTTAATACTGTAAAAGAAATGACCTTGAGATCACAGAAGTGCTGAATTTCTCCCCAGACGGCAAACAGAAACAATGGAGCAGTCCTAATTGTGACATTACAATCCAGCACACAGCGAGCGATCAGAGGGGGATTGATTAGAGGAGTAGAAAGGTGGAAGACTGTCTGAAAAGGTCACTGCGCACTCTACCTGGAGTTTTTAATATTTCCAGCCTCTCACCCTCTCTGTAAACGTGGAAAAAAAGAAAAGAAAAAGTAGAACTCCTGCGTGATTACAGACTTTCTGGATAGCAATATTTTCCCCAACGCATTAGTGAAATAAGATGGTAATTTCCTGGGGCCAGGGTGTATCCAGGCAGAAAATGATAAAAGGAACTAAAGACAGAATTGAAAGGGGAGTCTCTTCCTCTCTGTTCTACCAGCAGAGGGGCTGATGTGGAGGTTAATTGAGGGGTTAACAGGGGGTGGTGTTGGCTGAAGGTCAAACTGCTATTCCAGTCAGCAGGAGGTCCCTGCTCCCCGGCGACCTCGCTGAGTGTTGTTGGCCATGTTTCCATGTTAACGCTGTAATGCTGTTCCCAGGCTGGCACCCTCACTAATAGAGAAAAGACCAGAGGGGAAAGACTGTGCGATACAGAGAGGGTAAAGGGCAGAGGGTAACCAATGTGGCCACCACAAAACTCACACGTTGTTTCAGCTTCTAGTCATTCCACAAGGAAAAGGAAAACGCATAATGACTGGCTGGACTAATTAAAACATTTATCTAATGGAATCTGTTGTTATTGTTGTTGGAACATATCTGACTAGCATGTAGTCAGGCCTGGATCAGGTGACCCTGAATTTTCCCTTGCTTACAATACAACCGGCCTAGGCTGCTGGGGTTTTTCCATGATGCACTGACGGTTTGTTTTTCATTTACCTTTTTTAGTCTCTAGTGGCATTTGTCCCGTCTCCTTCCCCTCACCTCCAACCGGTCACAGCAGACGGCTGCTCCTCCCCTTCCTGCTGGAGGTTCCTTCTTGTTAAAAAGGGAGTTTTTCCCTCCCACTGTCGCCAAGGGGCTGCTCATGTGGAGTCTTCTGATTGCTGTAGTTTGCTGTGTATTATTTTAGGGTCTTTACTAGGGATGGGTATCATTTAGGTTTTATCCGATGCCAGTGCTCAAACGGTGCTCGAACCGGTGCTTAATCAATGGAAAACACAAACTTTGTCCTAAAACCTCTCATGTTTAGCTGTTTTTTTGTAAAAAGATAACAATGTTAGCCTTTTCTGCAGCTATGGGCATATATGGTATCACTCTTGGCTGGAAGCAGTGCTTAAACAATGGAAAAACACAAACTTTGTCCAAAAACCTCTCATGTTTAGCTGTTTTCCACTTTTTCTTTGGTCATTTTAGCCTTTTTGGCCAGGGTGAAGGGAGTATCTGCCATCAAACAAGAAGACAGCCGCATGTAGCTATGACGGTGTTTGCTAGTTCACCTTACATGCATTAATGTAATAACGTGGTTAGCCTACTCAACGTAAATTACACACGAACAACATTAAGCTACTCACGCAGAGAAGAACGGCTGCTGCTGCATCATCATCCTCATCATTTCTGCTACACTGGCAGGGCTAGGGGCCAGGACTCTCCTCTTCGGGTTTTGGGGGATGTTGCTAACTCCGGGTCCGATAACAGGCAACCCACCCGCAGTAGATGTGCTCGGTGTGAGGTCTCGCAGCAAGCTATCAAATACGGCGCATTTCTCGGCTTTTAAAAAAACGTAGTACAGCCAGACTTTTGACCGCTTCGCCTTGGGCATTTTTAATCTGTAGCTCTGCTCTAAAAGAACGTACGTACCTGGGCCCGCCTACTATCCTTGGAAAGGTAAAATGATTGGCTAGAATCCAAAGTGTATCACAGCTCAGGAAAAAAAGCACCGAAATGTGCGCTGCTTTTCGGTCTGGTTACTACCGTTTATGTCAGAACCGGTGTCATTACCGGTACCCATCCTTTACCTTATAATATAAAGCACCTTGATGCAACTAATGTTGTGATTTTGCACTTAATTCAATTTTCAATTCAATTTAACAACACAAAACTGTATACAAATAAATATAAACACATTTTAATGATTAAAATACATTGTGTTTTTATTTATTTTAATCATTAAAATGTGTTATATTTGGTCACATGGAAAAAGTTATCCACTGCTCCGTTTATCAAAATTTCAAAGAATTAAACTGAAACCATTTCAAAAATGGTTTCAGTAAATGGGAGCTCCTTAGAAAGTGTTTATTTCTAAAATGCTACAGTCTGTTCAAGTTAAATGTAGCTCTCTAAACCCTTGAAAAAGCAGATTGTGAATGTCTGTGATATGGTAAATGCTTTAAAAACAAACACAAAATTGCCAAATTATGTGAATGAATCATGCAAGTGGCCCTGATTTTAGATTCACAATTTGTCCAAGACTAGCCACACCAGTAAAATCTAAAGGTCACCTGATCTAAAAAAGAAGTCCCCAGTGTTCAGTCACAAGATCTACAGGTAACCATTGCATTGTGCTTTGAATCTACACTCAGAAAAAGACGCAAATATTAACCTCCTTGGTAAGCACACTTTTGCTTTCCAGTGATTACAGGCAAAGACAAGGCCATGTGGAATAAAGTCCTCTGGAGGAAGTTTTTGGCTGCAGTTACATTACAGTACAGGGGACAAACTTTAAACCACATTTGAAACATGCACAGTCACCACCAGCAACAATATTGTAGCTGAAATTGATTTCCCCAAGTCAGTTTGTGCGTGTCAATAGGACAAGTGTTACTTAAGACATCTGCTGCAGCAGAAACCAGAGCTGAGTTGGTTTGGTGTTCATTGTGTGGTATTTATCTGTGGACTATGTCAGTTGAGGACAGCTGGGGATTTTCCTTTGTAAAATTTCTGATAATAGTAAAAAAAAAAATTAAAAAAAAAGTGACACTAGCTTAACAGTTAGACATTGGTAACTTGGCTAGTTTTTTGGCAAGCTCTTCGGCTAGTTCTCCATTTAGTGTTGACACACCACTGATTCATCCCTTGAGTTGGTCTATTTTTTATGCTTGAATGAGTCATAGGTCAGTGCCGAGTGGCTTAAAAAAAACAAAACAAAAAAAACATACCTCTGAAAATGGTCAAGTCCAAGGACTGGACTGGAAAGGAGTGAAAAACCAACCAATGTCCTAAAAAACTGGAAAACTATTGCCCAGGACCACTATTTTTTTTTTTTTTTTAAATTACAAGAATGTCTGGCTCCTTGGACGCAAAATATGAGGAAATGGGTGGTGAGTCAGAACAATGTGCCAAACACGCCTTTACAAAAGACTCAAACATGTGAAATGAAGGCATACCTGTTCGTCACATGTTGCACAACTGGAATATGATAAAGAGCTGGCGCACATAAAAGTAGTGTTTTTTAGAAAAAGAAGATCAAAACAATCATCATTTTAAGTAAAGTTTTATTTAAAAAAAAAAAAAAAACTTTCATTGAAATTCAAGGTATTGGAAGACAATTAAATGAGCTGATGTATCCAGATGGAAATGGAAAGAATCAAGGAAAAAAGCACAACATAAAGCATAACAGTATTGTGCAAGACGACGACTACATACTGTATACTTTTTTTTTTTTTAATTTAAAGATAAATTCTTCACATTATCTATATAGTGTTTTCTTGACACTCCTTAGCCTGTAACAAACTCCTGCTTTGAGTTAATCATAAACATGAAAATGAGGTTTACTTTCTGCACATTATCTACTGAAGAGGTGCCCATCCAGCCTCTTTATACACATAACAGTGTGCCATTAAGACGAGCCGTACATGACAGCACATTATCTTTGATGCCATTAGGAAGGGACCATTTTTATTTTTTTGTTACCATTTAGTAAGCAGTGCTAATGAGGGCCAGCTTTAAGCATCACCACTTAAACAACATCAAAGTGGATCTCCAAGACAAGAAAATGACTCTGCTGGTGATTCACTACAAACTCATCTCGAGATACACAGAATTAAGGACGAGAAAAAAAGAGAGAGAGAAGGAAACTGCTTTTACCCTGCTTTGGTTTACAATTTCTAAAAAAAATGACAGTTCATGATAACATTTTTTTTTCCCCAGTCTCTGGGCTTGATACCCAAAAGCGGCTTAAGTGGCAACTAGGGTCACCATTTTTAATTTCTTATCACAGACCTCATGAACAGAGTGCAGTTCAACAAGTCATACTTCCACAGTATGAATGCAAAATAGCATCAAATAAAAGGCCGGCTAAGCCTATTCATTGACAGCTAACATTAGAGGAGGACTCTCATAGAAATAAAAGCTAAACGCATTGTACATCTTATTGGAGATTATTAAGAGCTTCTTGATATAAAAAAATGCAAGTAACTGCACTGTATTTCCAGTAAACCCAAGGCTTCAAACACTGCCAAATCAGGTGTGAGATGACACTTTTTAGTGAAATAATCCATCCCAACCATTAAAACACCTGGTAAAATATTGCAGACAATTACGACCCTCTGTATAAAATAATAAACGTTTCCAGCATTTACAAAATGCTTAAAATAAAAATGTAATGTCACCCTTACCTTCAGTGGCAGAAAGTAGCAGATAATGGGAAGTCCTGATTCACCTTAAACATTTCACCAGTTTCAACTGTTCTACAGTACTACAGTAGATATGTCTATATAGAAGTCTGTCTCGCCGAAATACAGTATGCAATGAAGAATGTATGAACCATCACATAAAGTTTTTACAGTGTTGTAAAGACTGCAAACCTAAGTTTCTGATAATAAAAAAAAACAAAGTATTTAAAATGAAAACAGAATAAATGTTATTTTGTAAATGCAACATGTCGGTCACCAAAATGACTAAAAAGAGGCAAGATGTGATACAATTAGACAGCATTCCTGATGTAACAATCGAATCTCTACTATACTGCTTTTAGCAACAGATGGAATACTTACAATACACTGAAGATTTAACTGACGAGTTCATATATCTGGATGGTTTAGATGGAGAAGCCCAGTGTTGAAATCCATCTTTCAAAGCATGCTGTACAAACCAGGCTAGTTTGCACATACTGAAAAGTCAGGCACACAAAAAAATAGGACCTTCACGAAAACATATGCCAACCACCGTGCACACTTTCTCCTCTATCCTTTGCTGAATTCCAAAGTAGCAGCAGCAGCAGCAGTTTCCTTCTAATACTTTCAATCGGGGTCTTGCTTATCGCCCTGGTCCACACCAACACGGGCCTGTCTATGTGGGGAAGCAGATGCCGCAGCACTCCATGCAGATTTCCAGGCAATCTGAGGACTCGCAGCAAGCATCCATTATGCCACAGTCCATGTCACAAGGGCAGTTGCAGTCGTCGCCCAGATCGTCGGTGCAGCAGCAGCAGCAGCAAACCTCTGATGTGCATGCGCCGCATGAGGCCTGGGCCACCACCATGTTGCAAAGCGTCAGGAACTCACAGAAAAGGCAGGCCAAGATGCAGTGAACGCAGCAGTCTGGGTCCAAGCGGGGGTGACAAATAAATCAGTCACAAATCACACACAAAGATAAGGAAAAAACTAAAAAACTAAAATTAAAGCATAAATATTTCCAACTGTGGTGGGGAAAACTGTGTATAGAGAGTAAGTGAGTGATGCATGCTTAGCAGGCTGACAGGTGGAACACAATACGCATATGGCAAACAGAAATAAAAGAAAAGATCCAAAGAAATCAATTTTCCTCTGCAGTTTTGATTAAGAGAATTGCTAAGCAATTGTGGCATTATCATGCAAACTGCTGGGCTGATCAAACAAAGATGATTAGCAAGAGTCCAAGAGTCCCTGCCTGGCAACTAGGTGAATTAATGCTTCCAATGCCAGCACCTCTGATTAACATTTAACCACCTCGCAGGAACTCTTTACGTGGCCGGTGGAAACTTTCGTCTTGCTGTCAACAGCAGCCTCAGCAGTCTTCAACTTACTAATGTGTCCATTAAGAATCATAAATGTCATTTTGAAAAGGCCAAATGAGTTACATGTTTCAATGTACAGTTCACAGTGACAGTTTGTTTGTATGTAAGAGATCTAGTGAAGGTAATTTAAACTTATTGACAGAACATAATATTTGGCAGTGTCTCAAACCAAAGACTCTGTCAGAGTATCCCCAGAATGCTCAAATCTCTGATCAAACCCGTCAGTTATTGTCATTAGTTTTGAGCATATAGTCGTGTTAGAATCCCTGAAATTCTCTGAAGTGCTTGAAATGATCTGAGGAGCTCTTGTACCTGGAGCAGCTCTAAGAGGCAGTCGATGCGACTGAGCAAGCTGGGTAAGGAAGGCAGCAGGTTAAAAACAACATCGTAGCTCCGACTTGATTACTGTCTGATTTGTTGCTATCTGATTATCTCATCCGCACATTTGAAGAACATGTTGTCAACAAGGTATACAATACAGGAGAGGTGGTCTTGTTTCCTGATCTGAAATGAACTAAAACTTGTCTTTTAATTAGAGCTGGAATTACTTTCTTCCAAAAAAGAAAAGAAGAAGAAAATCCAAAATAAAACTGTCCAGGTGAGGTTGAACACAGATCAATGATTGTTTAGCCATGCCTATATGTTATCCTTGGTCAACCTTCCCCACACTAAAACCTCTGGTCGTTGCATCCAACTCACTAAACCATACTGAACATCCTTCTGTAAGTGCACCTGGCAGACACTCCTTGCAGCTGTCTCCTTTCTGAACCAAGGCCAGCGCAGCGCCCCTGCTTTGGAGTGTTAAAAAGACATGATGTGGATGGATGCAGAAAAATAGCATTACAAACAGGGCTCATTTGCATAACTTTCATCAGCCCATCTTGAGCTGTCAGAAGGGGCTGTTACTGATTGGGTTAGAGGGAAAGCGAAAGGAGGAGAGTGTGGAGGACGGAATTGGAAGCTGAGGGCCTCTGAATGCTCATGTTTGATTAATCAAAGTAGAGGGTTTTTTTTTTTCTCCCCCCTAATTTTGCACTGCTAAGGGCTGCGGAGCTGACCAGAAGCGCTAGCTGACTGCGATACAAACAAGATAGAGAAGGGAACATGAAACGAGAAAGCGCGGCTGTACATGTGAGGGTGCCTGAAGTTCGAATGCATCTTATTATCCTTATCTGAGGCCATAACACTGGCAGTAATGGAAGATGCATGAGAATAAATCTTTCAGTATTAAACATGTGGGGTGGACATGCAGTAAGCTGCTACTGGCCAGAATGTGGTTTTGCTTCATAGACTTTTTTTTTTTTTATGCTGGCATGCGCTGTAAGTGTACTGCCATCCGAGTTCTGCAAAATGCCAGTGAGAGCAATAAACACTGCTCGGCCACAGCTTCAAAGTTCAACCTAACAAACTCTGAAGGACCCAGAGGGTATAGCCATGCCAGCATTCGGAATGTAACAGCAGACTGTGAATACGATACAAACACAGTACATAGGCATTAGGCAGTGGCCAGCCAGCTCAGCTATTCACTTGGATGTATAATTCAGCACCAGCGATTAGTCTGTATCTTATAGAAGCCAGCAAGGAGGAAGAGAAAAGTGGTGGGGGTCATATACTGTACACAAGAGAGCTGGACGCAAGGCACATCTCCATGAAAAACAGAGAGAGACAGAGAGGCAGACAGAGACAGAGTGAAACCAAGCAACAGACAGACAAGAGCAGCATACACTGACAATGTTGCTGTTTAATGTCAGTGAGCGGAGATGAAGCCCAGAGTTTGCAGGGCCAAAAAAACAGCGCCCGGCGCCTCTGAGGAAATAGTATGAGACATCTGGAAAGCTGACATCAAAAAAAGGGGAGCGGCATGACACAAAACAAGCTGGATGGGCCTCAGAGCGGCAAGCTGTGCAAAACATTCAAACTCACAAAGAGGCAAGCGAGAGGGCAAGAGAGCCGGGCAGTCAGGAGGCGGAGAGAGAGAGAAAGAGTGATCAGACAAAGCCTTGGTGGCCACGCGAATGCACAGAAGGCACACTTGGGTAAAGGAGGCAGAGGATGTGGGCCGGATAGTCAATGTCCACCACATGCACGTAAAAGCAGGTCTGTTTATTAATGCATGACTGAGGGGGGTAAAAAAGTCAAAGGTAGAGGACTACAGCTTACAAAAACACACGCAAACACTTTCAAGTTTATAGCTTAGGGAAGTTTTTAACAATGCGCTCACAACCCTGGCATGAAATCTCTAAATGAAGCGGCTGAAGCGGCTTGGAGACGTTAACCGATTACACACAGTTCACAAAAAAATAGAAACATAAACCCGATGACAAGAGTCGAGACACCCCACCTCGCTAAACAAAAGCAGCGTGCTAAATGACTCCTCAAAAGCTGTTATCACAGATTGGCTACGGTGCCAACGGCGCGTGCCAAGAAACACAGAGAGCAACAGAATCCCCAGAGCTAGTTCCTGCTAGCTTACGCCTTTTATTTCCTGTGTTCGGGGGGCTGTTTAGGAGGCTAATTTCACAGGCAAACAGATTATGTTAATCCGTGTAAACATTCAAACACAACAGCTTGGCTCTTTTCCGGGGGGAAATAAATAGTTGAGAGCGAACATATTGATTCTGAGAGCTCTCACGCCTGCAAATAAGCAACACAAAAGCCATAATGAGACTTGTTGAGCAGCTGTTTTTGTTTTTTTGTTTTTTTAACTCCCTGCCCACTCTCTTGCTTTTGTTCTTTACCAATTAAGATGTTGAAAACATGATGCGTCTAGAATATCTCTTGGCGGATGGATCGCACCTTTACCTGCACGGTGCTGTGCATGTGCGTGAGTGCCTTCATCAATCTGGGCACATATTTCACGTACAGACAAATGAAAAGGACCACTTTGCTCTTACATCTCTACCTGACCACTATGAATCTTGTTTTTTGTTTTTTGG
>NW_024582375.1:731411-760278 GCF_018398535.1 Haplochromis burtoni
GGGGGGGGTGAGCAAATCCTTCACATAAAAACAGTAAATCTGCAAAGGCCATGTTGGATGAATAAAGCAGGAATTGCCTATCTACTTGAACAAAAATAAGCCTAAACACTGATATTCTATGAGCTACAGAAAGATAGAACACATGGAAGTCCACAAAGTACAGTAGCTGGAGAAAGGGTCGAGGGTGGGGGTGGATGGGGCCCTGTTAATGAGGGCCATGGTGCTGCTGACGGGATGTAGGGAGAGCCAAAAAGGTCCCAGAGAGGTGTGAGGGGCCGTGAGGGGCCCGGAGGAGGCTGGTTATGACTTAATGGGCACCCCGTGCTCTCTGGCCTCGTTAGACGGTCACACCTATCTCCACAATGGAAAAGGACCGGGCAGCCGCCTTCATTACTGGACTCACCTCAGCATTGCACCTGACAAAGTGACGGCTTCCCTGCATGGCAAATGGACTCTCTGGCTTGTTGTTAAAGAAAATAAAAGCCACAGGGGCGAGATGAGACGGCATTTGCTTGACGGGAGTGATAAATATGAGAGGTCATGCACCACCATCATTAAAAGGTGAGAGGAGGCAAGAATGTATTATCAATATCTTGTTAGGTATTATTTCATGAGCACCTGCGAAGAATACGCCCATTTTGTTTGATGGTGAGACTACAGATTAGGGGATACTCCATCACAAGTCTAAACCTAAACCAGGTCAACCAGGTATAATGATTGGTGTGCTTTTTTATTTAAGGGTGGGGGTTCTCTATAACGTTCTTCATTGAACCATGCAGCTTAAACCATTCCTGCTACATAACAAGGTAAGATAAGAGGGGAAGAAGCATACAAGCAGTAAAGTTTCAGAAATGTTAGTATTGGTTAAAAAAAGTGCAGAAGTGTGTCACTAACTTGAGTATGGAGGCGTTACCTTCAGGTAAAGGAGGTTTCTGCGACCCTGTTGAACTCCCTTTGCTGCGTCGGCTGCTGTCGCTGTTCACTGACAGGCTGGACCGCAATTTTCTCTGCATCCTCTGCGACACAGGCGTGGATGGTTGCTTTCTGGGCTGCTCTGTCATTGGAGTAGCAGTCGCTGCCCCCGAGCCAGGACGTGACCCGCCCGTGGCGTTCGTGCTGATGGTTGCACCGCAGGAACACGTCCGCGTGGCCTGTGATCCGCCGGGGTGGATTCCGTTACCGTTACTCAGCACGGGTGTGCCAGCAGTGCTATGGTGAAAGCCATTTTGATCCTTGGCAGTGTCTTCTTCAGCAGTTTCCGTGGGCACTGGCTTAGACTCAGACTGGGGTTGAGCTGGTCAGAAGAGAAAAGATATTAGTTCTACTGTTTTTAAGTAAAGAGCTGGGTGTGTGGATTTAGTACAATTAAAGTACTTCATGGTCAGTGTAAGGTGATGAAAGTTGTAGTATATTTGATTCATCAAAATCATCTGCAAGCTAAGGCTTTTAATATAAAACAAAAACACACTGCTTGAAATTGCAAATATACACTCTCTCTAGAGACTGAAGGAACATTTCTTAATCAGAGCAAAGCATCAAGTCAGTTGATCTGGTCAATTAAGAACAGAGGGGGTTGTCAATCAGTTTTAGCTGCTGATAGGTGCACTCGATGGGCAGCAATGGGACAACCACAAAGTTGGAATGGTTTGGAGGCCACTGACATTTTTCGCTCCTCATCTTTTCTGGTGGTTTTTTCCACTAGTTTTGCATTTGGTCAGTGTCACTGCTGGCAGAATAAGGCGATATAGGACCATACAGAAGTTACTACCATACAGGTAGTCCACATCAATACGTGCCATGGCCAGAAAGTTGCTGTGTCTCCCAGCACAGTCTCAAAAGCATGGAGAAGATTCCAGGAGACAAGTGGTTACCCTAGGAGAGCTGAACAAGGCCGTAGAAGGCTTTTAATCCATCACCAGCCCGATGTCCTTTAGTGGACCTTGAGCTCATTGCTTGGTCCTGTGCTCACTGCCCAGCACTGTGGAGCCCAACTGGCATTTGCCATAGAATACCAGAATTGGCATTGGTGACCTATACGCGAGACACGAAAGGCTCTGGAGAAGCTGTGGAGAACATTACGGTGCCTGTAACATCTTTCAGCATGACCAGTTTGGTGGGGGTCAGTGATCATCTTGGGAGGCATATCCACGGAGGCACGGACCTCTACAGGCTAGGCAACGGCACCTGACTGACACCAGCTATAAGGAAAAATTCCTTGGAGCCACTGTCAGACTGGTGCAGTGGATCTTGAGGTCCTCCTGATGCACAACAATGCCACACCTCATGTGGTGAGGGCATGGAGGCAGTTCCTGGAGGATAAAGGAATAGATACCATTGACTGGTTCCCCACGCTCACCTGACCTAAATCCAAAGAACACCTCTGAGACATCATGTTTCAGTCCATGGACTAGCATGCTGCATCATTTTTCACTTTGCTTTTGGCGTCTTTGAATTCAGCCCTCTGTGGGTTTACAATTATAATAAGCATCCTTTCATTCCCAACACATTACCCAGACCATATCGGCACAGATACCCGGCATGATTTTTTTTCCCCACTGAGATATGATGTGTTTTCAGAGTGTCCCTTTTTAAGTGTATTTTTAAGCTGAATGTAGAGGATGAAAGAAAGAAAACAAAACTACAAAATAAGAGAGATGTATTAGTTTACTTTAATAACTTATGTTTTCCAGGTTTTTTTTAATGCTTCTGAATTCCCTTTTACCTAACTTCATTTTTGCTGTTAGAGAACTTGCAATCTCGGCACCTTGCACTTCATATATTTTATTCGCTTATAAAGTCACCGTAGCCTGCGAGTTTCACTTCTTACAAAGCAACTACAGTAATGGAGACACGCCATTCTAAGCTAAATCACTCTCAGCAAACCGTGCCACCATTCCCTAACATGATAAAAATCGATCACACGGCAAACATTTCAACTTGGAATCAAAAAGAGAGGAGCGGCGAACTTTATATGTGACAGGATCACAAAAGCCCCCGCTGCAGGCAGACGAGACAGTCGTTGGAGCCGTACCTCGGTGAGTTTAGACAGTGCGAGAGAGATTAATACAGTAAAAAGAGAAAGACAGCTTGTGATAGTGTACATATACAAAATGGCTGCTGTCTACAATAGTAATGATCTCCTCTCCTGTGAAAGCTCAGAGATGGCCTCGACGAGCCTTTCTAAGAGCACGCGTGACAGCCGCAGAAAGTCGGGAGACAGCGACCTGTCTGATAAGAGAGAAGAGGAAGGATACGAGTGAGCAAAGGCGGTGGCATTTCCCTGAGAAGAGCACCTGCACATTCAGCTCTACTGGGAGCTACTCCTACATTACCTTCGCTCCACATCAGAGCCACTTTGCATGTGCACTTGCAGCAAGATTTTGTGAATTATTCATCTCTCTCTTTTTTTTTTGAGTTTGTCTGTGTGAACCCTACTTATTCTTTTCCCCCCCTCAATGTAATACTTTCTTTATATACATTGAAAATATAACATCTTGACAACCAAACTTGAATTCTGCCTTATTCAGCTACTGCTTAAGGATGTTTAACATGCAGGGCTGTTTAACAGTTACACAGCTGTCCAAAAATATATCTATATATAAATAAATAAAATCAACAAGTTTCCAAAGTGGATGCAAACATAAAATTTAATGTGACTCTGGTAATTTCTTTCCATCTCTATTTTCCTTCTGTCAGCTCACCAACAAGTGCAATTACGGTTAACAAGAGTCGGAGAGAGTGTGGGAATCGGGCCTTGCACTTTTTAACAACACATCACCCTGGGAGAGGCCGGACGTGAATGTGGATGTAAAACAAAGCAATTAAATACACACTCTGGGTTTCGCCTTCCCCTCATTCGGGCTTCTGCATGCTGCCTCGATAAACAAATATAGACTTGAGGGATCAGGATTCCATGCAATTTGAATTAGACAACTGGGTAGCGCACGATAGAATTCATTATGCAGTGATTTAAGACCAGGTTGATGGATTTTCTTCTCCAAAAAGACAAAAGCCTTGCAGCCTGCCCATGACAATGTGGGGGGAAGAGACTGAAGCCTAACAAGGAGGCTCGGAGCAGGGGCTACATTTGTTGCTGTTTTTTCCAGCTTTACCCCTGACAGCTGTAACTTGCTACATTTTTCACTCATTTTAATATATGTATCCTGTATTTTATTCCACTGTGTCTTTTTTTAAAAAAAAAAATATTTTCAGGAAGAAGGCTAGAAAACACAGCGAGTCAGGTCTGCAGCACATCAAGACACCAGTACTCACTTGGGTGGCCAAGATGGTGACTTCACCTTCCCACCAAGATGTTTTCCTTTAAACCAGAGTCTGTCTGTGTATTATAAGACCTGTTAGATTTCTTTAACATACATTTCCATACATAAATTGCAATTATTAATTTAGCTAATGTGTGATGCTGATGTCCCCGTTGCACCTATTACGCGCCAGTGCCTGCCCACCCCCCTCCTTTTTTTGGTATTATCGTGGATGGATAGTGCTACGCTAACAAAGAGAGCGAAGTGTTGAATCACTCATAATCTGTGAAAACAGTATCATGTCACAGTTATCTTAATCTGCTTAAGTGACAGTCACACAGCAGTCAACCTTTTTTCTTTGGGTGCTTTCCCCCCCCAACTATCACAAAGCAGCTCATTAACCAACTATTTTAATCTACAAGCATCACAAACCAGACTGCAAACATTCAAATTTGATGAATCCAAAATCACTATCTAATCTAAAAACACATCCAGAAACTTAATCAGAAACACAGCCTTACCATTCACACTGGCCTCAGTTTGTTCCCAACTGATTAACTCCTCATATACAGCAAGATTTATTGACAGCTGACAACTAGATTAATGGGGAAACCCCGGTTTGCCCACTGTATCATTCATAGTAATCTACCTGTCTGAGTATGTAGTCAGAGAACATGGCAAACTCCACTGGAGTTTGCCATGTGCCTTGTTTAAGCAAAGTAGCCACATGGACTTGCACATATAAACACACATTCACGCACAAACTGCACTGGCAGGCATAATTACCTTTTCCTTTTGAGAAAGCAAAGCTTTCAATTTGGCAAAATATAAATAGCTATTAAGAAACCACCATGTAAAAAAAAAAAAAAAAAAAGTATATTAGAGGCGATTTGGGTTTCTGACACACTGTGGAGAGTTATAACATTTAGTCTGAGGGGGTTGTGCACTTCAGTGGCAGGTTCCTGAATAGTCTTTGTACAGTTGCAGTCGTTATTTTTATCCTGATGAACGCGGTGGCCGAGATTAATGGACGCGATGGAGCAATATTCATAATCATTGATCATAATAATGGTGGTACTGTCAGAGATGGCAGTGACAGACTTGTACAGTCACATGAGACAAATGAAGAGATAATGAGGAAACGCAGAAATACACTACGTTTGAATTTGTGCTACTCTGGAATCAGAAACTTTCAGTGCGTGTGACTTACAGCAAAAGTATACTCTAAAGCATATTATCTACTACCTCCTACACACCATTCAGCTTGGCGTGCACTGTAAACACACAATACAACACAACAGACTGAGGAAAGAGCCATCGTTTATCAAGTCAACTCCTGTGAACCCTATTGAAGTGCAAACCATCCAGTGTGCATTCAACTTCTTTCACACAATATTCAGCTTTTAGCATTTCAAGGTAATGCGATGCTGTTGTGACGTTTCTGAACCCACGCTTTGATTCCACATCCAAGGATACAAATGTAAGCTGAGTCTGCTGATAAACCCTGACAGAGCAACACAGGCTCACCGCTAATACACCGCTCCGCTAACACAGCAGGAAACAAATCCCATGAAGTTTGAAAAGAACGTACAAGTTGTGCATTTGTTACAACATTGCAGCAAAGCGTCCGAAGGTGTCCTAAGAGATCCACATGCACACTTTAATAGGCTGTATGTCCAGTTCTTCCCTCCAAACAAAGTTTAAATACAAACACACACACACACACACAAACACACACAAACACACACACACACACAAACACACACACACACACACTCACACACACACACACACACACACTTCAAATTGGACTTGTAACTGCCCTATTTCTAGCACATCAACAACTGTTGAGAGTGTACATTTGTAGTTGAATAAAACATGGTATTCCCCTACACACGCTGTCACACACATCACAGGGGAAACTAGGGGGTGAGTGGTTCTTGACTGTCTAAGCAGCATCCCAATTTGGTCCCAGCTACTAGTAGCTGACAGCCTCAAATATCTGGGGAGAATTTTTAAAAGGCCAGTGTTTGATGGATTCATGAAGAACACACAAATATAATTGCCATTTGTCACCGAGTCTTCAGTGGCTGCGCCACACAGGGACCGAGCAGCACAGTGCCTGGAGAGAGCTGGAGCTCCACCAGAGCTGTGCAAGGCTAGGGGTGGGTGGGCGGTGGTGGGAGGGGGTCGATCTGTATGTAAAACTGAGTATATAAACACCTCCATTTTTGTCACAGAAAATGGGTCCTACAGGACGCAACTAGAAATTGCACCCAGAAGACAGCATGGCTACTGGAGATCTCTCTCCCTCTCTCTCACACACACACCTAGCTACCAGGAAGGAATATGCATGTATGCATGTCAGCTGTAACAAAGCTCCATACACAAGAATTCTAAAATAGTTGAGAACATGAAAATATAACACAGAGGTCAAACAGGGCAGTATGGAGATTCTCATTTGCACATAACTACATCATGAGTCACAGGTAAGGCAGGGAGCGGATTGAACAATCACACCAGTGCTGTATTTCTAAAGCGCAGTGCTTTTTAATATTAATGCCCCCGAGACGGAGAGAAACAGGGAGAAGAGAGAGACGAAAGGTGTTTGCCCAGGCTTATTAGAATGCCCATCATAGAGATCATACAGTTATTCAAATGTCACATCATTCCCACCAAATAAACACCACGAGATGAATACAGATTGTGTATCCATCTCCTAATGGCCATTATTACACAATGGCACAAGTTTGTGAGTTAACACTTGAAGGGGCCACGCAAGCGGGCGAGGCACCTGTAATTGTAGCCTCAGACTAGAAAAAAAGGAAAAGGGAGGATGCACAGCAATTCCGCTAACACGGCTGGTGTTTTGTTTATTTTTGGGGGCTTGTATTAGAAAAACATGTATATTTTCTGCTCGATTGGTCATGTACCTGCATGATTGAAATGCTAATTTGTAAATGTGCAATGACCTAGCCAGACTCCTCCAACTCCCCCCACCCCCCCTCGCTGCCAAAACAGCCTGAGGTATCATCTCTCCTCCTAACAAACAGCAGCGTGTGGAAGAGCCCCTGCCTTTCAATCCAAAGGGATATATTTTCTCATTAGAAATTATACATCTTCCCTGTCCATATTTATAGACGCAAAACCAGGGGAATTACGCTGCAGAGAGAGTGAGAGGGACACACACGGAGAGAGGAAAATAGTACAATGAATGTTATTACAAAAGGGCTCTGATTGAAATTTTCCTTGGGCGTCTGAAAGCCTCGTTTGCAGTTTGACCTTCTAAACTACCGGACAAGGACTTCCTTTATTGTCTAGAAGGACGAGCTGGGAGGGAACACGCACAAGTGGCTCAGGGATCATCGTTCAGGTGTCCAATTAAAAAAAAAAACAAACAAACAAGAAAAACATGATGATGATAATCATAGTGTGAAAAGTATCAATATAAAGGCATTCATCAGGAGTGTCAAATGAGTCAACCAGCAACCGAGAACGAGCTTTTGATCGGAATATTAGCGTCCTGCGGTGTGAGGAGGTGGCTGCCATGCAAAGTCAGCGCTCTTGTCTTTACACAAAGTGCATGGCAGCCTGACACGGGCTAACAGAAATGTCACTTGTTCCAACAGACTGCAGCGATCTCACGGCAGCAATCACACAGCAATCCTAACCCTGTCAGTTCACACACATGCGCAAAGTGTTTTGTATTTATCCAAGATAAAATGGTGATGATGACGGCTTCGCGCCTGCTGCTGATGACCGTTGAAGAAAGCTAAATTACCTACTCTGACATTGGATCCCCCTCAGCCAAAGTGACATGCTCTGAGTGTGTGTGTGGTTGCAAGCATGCCAGGGTAGTCTGCAACAGAACTCTATTAACTGTCTTGACCTGTCAAGGCTAATCATATTGCATAGCATCTCATTTAAACAGGAAACATCACATTTCTGTCCGTTTTCCTACCCTAGTCCAGGACAGTCAGTCGATAACGCTCAGCAGTCAAAGACTGTCCCCCCCCGCCCCCCGTCTTTTAATTCTCTGTGACAGTCATTCAAAAATTTGACTCCACCAACCTACTGAAGTGAGACTTGAAGACATCGTTTAATATTTCCACTCCTCATTTCCCACACCGCTGCTGCATCTACGCAGGAAAAAGTGGAATTAAAAAGAAAAAAAAAAAAAAAAACCTTCGACCTTGTTCTGCTTAATTACATTTTACAGGAGTGAAGACAACTTGAAAGACAATAGCTTGATTCGATGACACGAATCCATCAATCTACTCAGTGCAAGTGTTCGCATTTCTAAAGGGAAGGAGGTGGTGATCGAGGAAGGGTGGGGCAGGGTCCGGGTCACCAATTCTTCTTTGATTTCAAAATGGAACATTTTCCCAGATTAATACGTTGACCGCCATCACTAAAACTCCCAATGAGATGCCACTTTCTCTGCGATGAATCATGCTGAAGGGAAAGTCACACACGCATTCAGCCACCAAAGCTCCAGCCACACAGGCCCCAGGTCTCCACTGTTGTGTGGAATTTGGCACGGTGCTAATTTGAGTATTACTAATACAGCGAGGAGCGAGGAGCGTTCAAAGCCTTGCAACCAGCCTGCTGTGAGAGACACTAAACGTTGCACTGTTCTCCACTTCTCCTCATTTCTGAGATGACTTTTATACGAAGCTGTTCCTGCATTAAGCTTTGCCAAATGCCTTCCATTCCCCTTCATCTGTTTCTTACCATCCACGAGGAGGGAAAGAGTTTATAAAGACAGCCAAATGCACGACTGCAGTATCTTTAAAAAGCTGCACATCTTGCACGGATTTAGACTTTACACGGCTAGCTACCACAATTTCTAGAAAGATCAATTATGACGTGACTCAGAGCAGGCTGAGGGAGCTGCCAGGCTTCATACCCCCAGAAAAAAAAAAAAAAAAAAAAAAAAAAAGTGCTCCACCTCTCCTCGTCGACGACTCAAAACAAAAAGAAAAAACAAAAAAAAAAACAAAAAAACGAAGCAACAGTGAGGAGGGAACGGGAGAAGGGGGGGAGAAAAGGGAGGGAAGGAGGAGAATGGGGGTTATTTTCAGTTTCAGTTACATCGATGTCTCAAATATTCCACCGCCTTTCAAAATCTCCTCACTGCAGCAGAAGTTCCACAGGAAGCTTTGCTTGTTTGAAATTCAACGGCGGGCACGCAGACATGCACATGCGCACCCTCACACTCGGGCACATAAAGGCATGCACACATGCAAAAATGAAGCAGACACACAGGCAACAACTGCATGAGCCAAATAAATTTTGTGGAAGATCCACGAACACTAATATTGAAGTCAGAGATGAGGATCTGCCACTCCCTAAAAGCCAAAATCCAGCTGAAGTCTGACTCTGGGTCAGAAAGGGGAGAGGCAGTCTATCAAAATGCCCCCACACCTAGTTCCTTTATTTGCTCAGTATCAATCTCAGCATTAACCCTCTGCTAATGGGACAGCTGTGGGTCACCGCCTCGCATCGTCTGGATGCCAATCAAGGCCTTAAGCTGAGAGATCAGCCTTTGGGACAGAGGTGATCGTCTGCCTCTGAGTGGCTTTTAAAACACAGAGACGCCTGTATCGATTTTAGCTCTAGCCTGAAAGAGAAGTGTGGGGTGAAGGGGGTTGTGTCAGCTGTGGTTGTCTGTGCTTCTGGACGGGAGTCAGCCGCCGGGTCCCCGGTCACCCTCCACTGATCAGGGGGGCCTGACACAATGACCTCGTAGAAAGGCACTGAACCTGCAAACACGAAGGGGGCAAGGAGTTGGAAGCTCGAGGGGTTCAGGGCTAGCGAGGGCAACATCAGCAGAGATCTCAGTAATAGAAAAGGGTTTTAACCTTAATGTTGGAGCCAAAACCCTGTTAGAGGCCAAGTAATCCCCCCTGTGCTATCTGATTTTTTTTCTCTCCCCCTGTGTGTGTGAGGAGCTTCTGAAATGCATTCATGCTGTTATGTGTGGCACTGGTTAAGGAGCTGGTAAACATGGTCCAAACAGTCCAGCTACCTTGCCATATCTGTGCTAAACGGGTAAAAAAAAAAAAAAAAAAAAATTAAGGTAGACAACACACAGAAAGCCAGGTTTATTTCCTTTGTGTTACACCACTACCAGAACAGAGCTCCTATGCAGTTGTAGCACAATGAAATTTTTTTTTCAGTAGTTACGTTTGAAATCCTTTATACTAAAACTTTCTCAAAGTTTCGATGACTAAGAGCAGGTTTAGTTAGTGAGTTTGAGGGTCACACAGGAAAAGGTGCACACATTTCTTAGTGTTTGTAAAGCATCTGTTCAGAAGATGGAGGTTAATGTCAGTCTAAGCTTTGAGCACATTTATAGATTTTTAGACATTATTGTGGTGATCGTTAAATATTTGCCACCGTTTAGACATCGCTCTCAAGGGTTCTCAAAGAGTTTACAGTCATATCAGTATTAACCCAAAACCAACGAGGGTGGGAGTAATGTTCACATTATGCTTATTAAATAGGTATAAACTTTCCTAGTGTGTGGATATTATGTAATATTGTTAATACTGCAGGATATATTTTCTTGCAAATTTTCTTCCAGAACCCTGCAGATCCCCAAAGCCCACTTTGTGAACCACTAATCTGCTGAAGTGACCTAAAAATCTTTGTACTATTGTGTTATAGCATAAAAGTACTTTCAGGTTATTGCGTAAGAGTGCAAAGATTGGCTCAAGAGACAGAGTGGGTCGTCTACCAATCAGAAAGTCAATGGCATCCTTGGGCAACATACTAAACCTAAAGTTTTCGTATGCGAGTGTGCAAGTGTTACAAATCAGTTCTTTGCATTAAAAAAAATATATACAATATAATATATTATATTAGTAGTTATATTATATTATATTATATATATATATATATATATATATATATATATATATATATATATATATATATATCTATATATATTATATATAATATAAAAACACAGTAGTTGGTTTGTTTTCTACAAAGTATTCGCGACATCTGTCTAAAATGTAATGGATTTGGTTGACACGTATGTTTCTTTTAGGGCCTTTTGTGTGTTTCTATACAACAGTGTTGCTTCTTAACCCCATGACATGTTATAGACATGTGGAAAAACAAACCTCTGACTAGAGCTGGGCGATATGAAGATTTTTTCATATCACATATGTTTTTTTCATTTCAGGCGATAACGATATCTATCACGATATAAGCCAAATAACTATATTTGTAAGATTTAAATGTGCCGTTGCTCACAAGTAAAATGTGAAATAATCAGCAGCTTGTTTTTATTTAAATATTTATTTCCCATAATAAGTTCATCCATTAAGCGACGGAATGGATGGATGAAGTTCAACAGGGTAGATGTACTTAAGGAACATGAGACTTTTTCAGATAAATAAAGGCAAATATTGCAAACTACACAAAAGGCAGCCGCTAAAGCGTTTAAGTTTCAAAATAGAACAAACGAAACAGACTAAATTGTCAATTCCACTTAGAAACAAAATATTAATTCTAAAAATAAATCTTAGTTTGTTTTACAGAAGAACAGACAAAACTGACTAACTTTTGTCAATATCAAATAAACTGAGAACTAAAAGGAAATTCTCAATCTCTCCTTGTTGTATAGCTGAGCTTTTCAAACAGTTTTAACAGTTACTTTAGTCTGACAAAAGCCGAATGACGAATTAGCGCTTCCAGTCAGAGACTGAGGCTACGTCCACACGTACACGGGTATTTTTGAAAACGGAGATTTTCCGTTTTCGTTTTAAAAAATAATCCCGTCCACACATAAAGGCAGAAATGAAGGAAAACGCTGCTATGAACATGCCAAAGCAGCAGGTGGCGCTAGATTCCTAACCGTGCAGAAATGTTGGCCAATCAGAAGTCTAGAAGCCTCGGTGGGAAAAAGTAAACAAAGCTGGGGCATAGAAGCAGAACGAGTCGTATGTGTGGAGGGACAGTAACTGTGTGTATATGTAAGCATTTAAACACTGCAGAGAGTAGAATTAACAGTAACAGTATTGTAGAAATTCATTTCACCGAAACAATAACGTGGCGCACAGTGTGACGCATGCACCAGTTTATTGTATTTCCAGACTTGCTTTCGGCACAATTTACAGTGCACGCTACTCTGTTTTTTGTCAGACTTGAAATAGCCGAAATACCTTCACACTACGGAACTTCTATGGCTCTTCCGTTCGACAATCTCTCCGGCGTTGGAACCATCATCTGTTTTCTCTTCGGTAACCTTCGGTCACGCTCGGTTGATTTTTCTAGTCGGCACACTCATTTCCTCCATTACCCGGGCGGCACCAGCTGGCTGCTTCCCAAACAACAGCGACGTGACGCTGCGGCTGTGATTGGTTCGGCTCTGCGCTACTTAATTTGGATTGGCTGACCTTTTTTTTTTTTTTTTTTTTTAGAGGACAAGAGCGGCGAGGTCTATCGCGATAGTTTAATTTCTCTATCGAGTAAAAGTTATATCGCGATACATATCGTTATCGTTCTATCGCCCAGCTCTACCTCTGACCCTTACTCCAAAACCTGTGCTAGTAACAGTGTAACTTTCAGCTTCTGAAATGTGTCCTCAAAAGTAACAAATCAAAAACTATTTATATTTCTTACGAGTACACTAAAAGTGTTAAAATGACTTCAAAAGATTTCTCTGGATTTAAAAAAAAAATTCTACGCAGTCTCCCCAATCAAAATCCATACATGTTGTCTTGCAGCTAACGTGCACTTAAAAGACTGCGGTCCACAAATGGAGGTATGCATATCTAATCATCTGGCTCAAGTATTTTGAATATCTTCAAAAAAAATAAAAAAAATTAACAGCGAATAGTCTCAGGCACTTTGGGTAAAATATGCTAATTAACACACTTGAAATTTCCCATATGAAATCTATCTGCACCAAGACAATGAGAAAATAATTACAACAGAGGTAGAATTACAATGACCATTTTAATCAACCCCTACACTAGCATTTCACCCTATTTATACAGTTTTTGATTCCATGACCCACTGGTAAGTAATCACTTGAAAATTACAGTTCAGTTTATAATAGGTCTATGCTTTAGACACATTATTTCTGCAGACGGGGCTGCGAGGATTGCAATAAAGATATGGATCTTGCATAACAACAATTACAATGCAATTCCTATACCTAAAAAAAAAACATTCTTGAAAAAGAGAATTGACACAAGGTTAAAAAAGTCTTAAAGTACTTAAAGCACTTTGGAAGACAAATGAAACAAAGTGACACGATCTTAGAATGTTGATTCAACAATTGGCCAGCAAAAACACCTCGAGGAAGCCCTCGCCACCCCTTTTTTCTTTAAATCTCATATTAAAAACTTTATAAGTTCATATATAACTCTGAATTGTTGAATCCTTTCTGCAAAGACAAATGAAAGTATATGACACGACCACGTTAAACAATTCCCGCTGCTTCCCTTTGTGACCTCCACTTCCAAAAGGTCAACTCGATACACAGGTAATAACCTTGAAAGTGTGCAACTAAAGAGTGAAATCAGAGATTCACACAAAGGCCAGACTAATGTCTTCCTTTAGAAAAAAAAAGAAAAAAGAAAAAAAAAAAGTCATGCTATTTGACCTTCTTTTCTCACTACAGAATTTCCATGAGATTAAAAAAAAAAACAGACCTGTTCTTCACATGCTGGTAAGGTCATCTTTATCAACTGCAGAAGCATTAAAAAAAGTATTTGACAATCTTATGAATAATGTGATGATTAAACTCCTAAAACTAGTGCTGGGTGGTAGCAATTTATTTCCAGACATGGGCTGGAGAGGCATGGCCCTGTTTGCAAGAGATATCAGGTGCTTGAAAAACCAGAATAGTCTCTTGAGGAATGTCTGTCTCCCACACATGACTCTTCCTCCTCTCCCAGGTTTCAGAGCCACAGAGGAACTGTGTGCTGACAAAGGTCTAACAAGAGGGGCAGAATTGTACTTTTGTTGTCTAAGCCGCAATGGTTTACAATCTAAGCGGCGACTGGAATTTATCTTGTTTGCAATCGTAAATTATTACGCCTCGCACAACTCGTGGCATAACAGTGTTCACTGCACCTTCCTTTAAATGCGCTCTGCTGAGAACATTTAAAAAATACAGAAACACCACTGTGTTTACTTTCTCATTTTAAGGGGGCCCACTGATTAAATAGACCACTTGTCAAAACAATGTTATCATAACTGAAATAGGATCTTTGCTGTTATTACAACAATATAATGGGCTTCCTCTTGTTGTGATAAGTCAACATCCACAAATTGTACACAGCTTTAAAATCGGACAGCCCTGGGACACAGTCAGGACTGAGATGTAGGCGGGCAGATGATTTCTTATTGATTTCCTGTTTCTGTGGTGAAGAGAGCTCTCAATTACCCCTGCCAGCAAGCAGATTGGTTCCCTCAAAACACAACCACAGCGAGACTGCCAGTCTATGACATAAATAGGTTAAGTTAAGCAGCCCTAAATCATTTTTCCAACTATTAGATGACCACAAACAGACAAAGCTACTTAAAAACATTCTCCAAGATTATAGTTCATTTTCTTTATTTACAAACCTGGGTATCTTACATGTCTTTTTAGCTATAGCTCAACTTCATAATGCAGTAAGCTCCACTCTCTGAAAGGCTCAATGTTACTACTGAAATTAGAAAACTCAACAATTTGTAGAAGCTTTTAGAAATCAGACAAATTAATTGGGAAGTGATTTTATCCCCTACACTGATGCCTATATATCATGTTTGATTTTATGGTTTTATTATACTTTAAAAAAAAAATTATTGTACTTTCTGAAACCATGGTGGAATGGTTCACACGGTCGCTTAAACAGTGAAAGATCCCCAGTTTGGTCCCATAAGAAGACAGATATTCCTTGGGAGATGCATCCAGCGCTTGAGTTTGCCAAATCAAGTATGCACAGCTACCAGCTCTGGCAGCCCCTTATGAATAAGGGTATAGCCAAAATTAATTTTTTTTTGTGTGTTAATATACATTATTAGAAGAAGAAGAAGAAGAAGACAAAGTCAGTTTAATATTTTGAGATATGTTACAGTTTTACTTGAGTTACCCCAAATGTAAAACTTTGTAAAACAGATGCAAAACTTTGTCTAACTAATCTAATGGCGCTCATTTCTGACTAGTAACAGTGATACTGAGGCGAGCTGTTGAGGATATCCTGAACTTTTCTGATGCCAAGCTGCTGCTTTTATTAGTGTTAGCCACTGTGAGACACTTCTTTGAAGTGCATCCAACTTTGTCAGACAGTAAATAAACTCTCATAAAACATGAAAATTGAATTATCCTGTTTATCAGAAAGTATGATTTCCTTTGCTAGCTTATTAGCATACCGTCTGTGCAGGGGCTTGCAAAGACCTGAAGTTGTTTCTGTTCTGGATGCAGTTTGCATTTTACCGTTACGCTCTCGTACTGTTGTGCAATAAAAAATAAATAAAGGTAATGTACATATCCAGGCTGTAGACTGTGCAAATGGAACCAATAAGTGGGCTCGACGGACAAGCACACTAACAATTCCAAGGAATTGAAGTACTTGGGACCGGTTCTCTACAAGAACTAACATTCCTACTTATAATTGTCACTTTTCAATATTTTAGCAACATCTAGGTGTTTAGAATTTCCTGTTTCATTGGGAAATCTCTGGAATATTCTCAAAGTATTCTATTGCAGGACAGAGTTGAAGAAAAACTATTCAAACGAGACAAACTAGACAAACTAAGTGTTTTTATTGTATTATAAATACTATAATCAGGCTTTGATCTTTCAAATGAAAAACAGGAAAACTTCTTTACCAGCCTCTGTGTGTTTATGTGTGTGTGTGTAGCAGAAAGAAAGAATCGGTGTGGATGTTAAGGGGAGCGACATCAATTACAACGCAAAACTGTTGTCACAGGGGCTTATCTGCCGAGATGAAAGCGGAGCATGCCTCCCTCTAGAAGTGCAATACTCCGCACACCTGCCAAGCTAGAGAGACCTCTTGAAAGAATTTTCTTTTTTATTATTATCTCTTTTCCATGCTACTTCAGTAAACAAGCCACTGGCAAGTCATTAAGCTTAATACCAGAAAAGGCAGGAAAAGGCACCCTGGAAAAGTTAACAACCAAGAAACAAAGGAACTGTTGTCAAGAACTGTGTCAAATGAAGAAAAAAAAAAAAACAATCCTTATTATTGCTAGGCACTTACATGGATGGAAGCAATCAGGTGCTATTAGCCTATGTTGACACATCTCACTCTTCTTAGGAACAATGAAACACACACACGAAGGCACACAAAGCTTTTAGCCCGTTTCATTTTGTGACCTGCAATCCATATTTCAATATCAATTCAAGTTGCTGAACTAAAGTGCATCTTGGTTTAATTAGACTCAAGAAGTTCAATGTCAAATAATTGTTTTGTAAAACCTCACCGTGCACTGCATTTGCATAAAACAATGTGATTAACTCAGAGTTACAATACAGGCACACAAAGTTTCCCCAAAGGAAAAGAAAAAAAAAATTAGATCCAGAAAAAAAGACATCTTTTGAAAATCTAAAACACCTGCTAATGGTATGATGGATCGCAGGGAGGAACAATATACTCATGTAATCCTGGTGAACATTTCTTCAGCAGAAAAGTGCCTCTAGCTGCTGGCACAAGTCTACTTCAATAGGTGAATGATTGGTGCAGGCTAAAAAACACTGCGGCTAACATTCAATCAGAGTGTAAAGACAGCTAGTGCCAGAACCACAAACAGGATTTCCCCACTTCCAAAACACAGCGCTGAGGGTTTGGAAGGAGAAGTAAAAAAATGACGAAATGAGCCAAGTCTTGGTCATTATGGCAGAATAAGAGTGCCTGCATGTTACCACGCTTACCAAGAGAGCTTGGTGCTATCTTGACATTACTTTAATTGGAAACACTGAAGCTAATATTTTAGTTGGCCAACTGACCCCTGCCTCACACACTGTGCAACTGCCATAACAACAACTATCCATATAGCGGTTGTGATGATAGAAAAAAAAGGACGAGATTACAGCCGCTTTAATGTTAAATAAATGGTAAACAGAACCGTTGTGACTGTTGCAGGCAGAACGTGTTTGTCATTTCCACTCTCTACAATTAAACGGTGCATTGTTGTTTATCATTAAAAATAACAGCAAGATGCCCCGCTGCCCGCCCACAGCTTTTCCCAGGTCGTTAAAACTTACTTCTTACAGGCTCGCAATAATTAGGCTTCTCCTCCATCACGTGACTCGGTCCTTCGGCGGCTGGTTTCCTGGGAGATGATGTTCTCCCTGATGATTCATTGTCACGAGCATCTAGGGTCACAAGAATTTAACGTCAAACAGAGCTGATGAAGAAAAACCCGCCGCCGCACGGAGAGTTGCGCAAACTAAGTACTGTGCTGCATGGTGACCGACAAGACGGGGTCGCTTAGTTTAATTTCATGCTATTAAGGACTCAGCTGTTCATTCCTTTAAAATAAAATAAAACAAAATAAAAAAAACAGATGTAAACTTTAAGTGTAGAGTTGGCCACGGAGGACAGAATATCAGGGACAGCTGGATGATCCAGAGGTGCGGAGGCCGCTCAGCATGTTTTTGCCAGAAAAAACAGGCCACTGGCAAACTGCACAACATTGAGGGGCGGTTCAGGTAAAGGCCTTGCCAGAGCTCTGGATCTCATTTTCTCTCCTTTTGCTCCCGGGCGTGCTCTACCTGCCAAGCTTTTTAACTGCCATAAAAGGCTGCATTCATCTAAATTGGAAAAAGTATGTTGGCAAAAAGAAGAAGAAGAAGAAGAAGAAGAAGAGAAAAAAAATCTTGCAGCCTGATAGATGCGCAAATGCACGAGAGACAGCTTCACTCATCTGCCTAACCCGTTTCTTCTGGCCTCTTGACTTCAAGGCTCGCTCAGGCTTCGCTCACTGCACACTGCTGCTTTGTTCGGTAAATAAACCTTCCACAATGACTTTATTCACTGGTTTGGAGCCAGATGCCTACTCATAGGCCATAGTTTTGGGGGATTTTTTCCCCTTAAAACTGAAAGTTTTTCAGTGCCGTCGTGTAGCTCGAGCCTTCAGCTCGGTGAAGATTGATTCAACAAACCTAAAAAAAAAAGAATCACATTTACAGAAGCCTTGCTCCCATACTCCCATACAACACACCCTGTGTTTGTAAGCAAGTGATGGATGGGGCAGCGTAACAGATGAGTGCGGGCCAGAAACTCTGCCCAGACAGATATGGCACATTTCTCACCTCGGGGGGGGGGGGCGGTGATGTTAGCAGCAGTTCTGTGTGAGCATCGCAGTATTTAGTGATCACAGTTAGAAATAAATTGCTCTATTCTCTGTACATCCGCAGTCCCCCGAGAGGGGAAATCTAGTCCTAACTCCAAGTGCCTTTGAAGGTCCAGCAAAAAAAAAAAAAAAAAAAATCCATTCATAACCCAACAGCCCCAGTGATTGCTTACTTTGTCCTACTTTGCTATTTTCTGACAGTGCCATAATGATGCTTGGTATAAATAGGATGGTTAATGGTTCATTGCTTGTTTGAAGAAAAATGAAAAGGGGGTGTGGGGGGGTAAGCTTATTTTACATGTGATAATCTTAGGGGCAACTAGAAAGTTAATTAAAAACTATAATTGGCTGTGGTTGCTGTTAATAGTCACTAGGGCGTTTCTGCAGACTTTATTAGGGGAAAAAAAACAAAAAAAAGCCACAAACACTATCGAGCTTAAAGCTGGAGCAGAGATACTGATGCACACCAAAAGTCACATGAATATAATGTAGAAAGCAAGTCTGTGATTGTCCAGAGCAGACTGAAAAATCCTGATATGCCAATCATCTGTAGCACACATCCACTGGCTTGTCTTTAGGATTTGCTTTTTAGCGTGAGTTTCTGAATGAGTATGACACTATATTTAGAGCTCACTTTCATTACTGGTATGCTGGCAGCTAGGATTGAGAAAAAAAAACCCTCCATAAACATGTACACCAGAGGCTGGTGTTATATAGGAGGTTTTTTTTCTTTTTTTTCCTTTGGATTGGATGTTTTAAGTGGGTAAGCTTGGCTTGAATGTGGGTAAAAGGTTCATTTTAAATGTGATTGGTGGACCTGAACCAGTACAGAGCCAACATATTCTGGCAAAAAGCTAATTAGATCTTACAAAAGCACCTCTCTCATCCTCCCAAACCCTCTCAAGGATAAATACACCTGACTTGTGCAACTGAAATTGTACGTTTCTAAATCAATCGGTTTTCACTTTAGGTCCATCCTGTGTTTTCTTACCGTGTGTGGCTGACAGCAGGGGACTTGTCTCCTGCCCTGGGCCCTTCGCTGGCTCTGCCAGCCCATCCGGATGAAGGACAGTCTCCTTGGACATGAGACAGTCGTCTTTTGGGGGGAAACAAAACAGCAGAAGTAGTTTCTCCCTGTCCTCAGCCTTCAATGCTGTGAAAACCAACGCCTCATCATCAGCACAGGCTTGAAGACACAAATGAAAAATGTTTTAAACAAACGCGCAGGTCAACTCGAGAAAGTCGCCAACTTATTCACGCAGCGAGAAAGGTGACGTCGCGCTCCATTAAGTCTTAGTCGAAATTTCCCTTTTTGTCGTTTTTTTTTTTTTTTAAACATAAACTTACTGCAAAACTTCACATGACGTTCATTTATTCCCATACACACTATTTTCTATAGGTATATATATATATAAACGCTTTAATTGTTCTAAGCGTTATTTACGGCAAAAGGCGACACGAAGGACAATTTACCTTTCAAACATGACAACTCCGGTGCTTCAGAAGTGATTTATTCCCATCCTCGCTTCCTCCAACTCGTTTCCCGAGACGTTAGGAAGAGAAAGGAAACTGGGTGAAGGAGTAGCTTCGAGTCCAAAAACTTTTCCGTAAGTTTAGTTGGCAGTGTAACCGGGTCTCTGCTCGGTCCAGATGTTGTTGACGTGCAAAAAAACATGAATAATAATCCTCGCGACGCCCTCGACGCTCAGTGGCGGTAGTTTACTGAGGAAAGCTGCGTCTAAAACATTTTCATCATATCCGCATTCCTGCGCCACCACAGCCAGAGAAGCCACTCTTCTCTGCCTTTGCTACTCTTGGCGGCGGAGAGGAGAACAAGGCCCTCCCTGAACATGTGTCCCCAAAAATAAAGTTAGGAAAAAGTGAGTAATCACGTAATATATATATATATATTTTTTTTTTTATTATGCCAACATATATATAATTTAATTTAAAAAATGAACATATTTTTGCATGTGTAATAGAGTCATGAGAAATTCAAGTAAAAGTCAAAACATTTTTGGTTCTCACAAGATTGCTTTCATTAGTGTCTCTTCTTCCAGGATGACAGTACTCCCATCCAAAGGGAGTGAGATGTCACTGAATGGTTTAAACACTATGACAGTGGTGGCAAATTCTCAGGTCTTTGCACTCAAGCGGTGCAGATAGTGCTCTCTGAAACCATCATCTGAAAAGCAGATGAGGGAATGTATTTTGAAGGAATTGTGTTCCATTCCTGCAGCAGACTTCCAGAGACTTGGAGAATCATTGCCAAGGCAAGCTGAAGCTGTGACATGATGACCAAGTTATTGAGACACTTATTGTTGGTTTGTGTTTTATTTTCCTTATTTTTGTAAATGAATTTGGGTTTGTTTGGAAATAAAAACAGAATCCAGTGATTTCCAAATTTCACAAACCTGTATCTTATTCATATCATATGTTTAAACTGAGAAAATTGATAATTTAAATAAATTAATAGGGTCATTTTGAGTTTGATGGTAGTAACATATCTCAAAAATGTTGGTAAAAAAGTAAATGCCACTAAAAACAAACAGCTGGAGGAACACTCTGCAGCCAATTAGTTTAACTGCTAACATGTTACAAACATGACTGGGTACAATGATATATTCAAAATTTGAATTTTTTATGAAAAACATAAACAAAAAGATGAATGATTTGTTAGTTAAAGCTTGAAAATATATACAGGTTTTAGACCAACATATGATCCTGTGACAAAGTGGTTACACTTAAACTCAGTTACCACTTGTCCCTTAACCATATTGATAATTTATCTAAATTCATCTTTTTTTGTACAGTTGGCCATAATACTAACTTTGCTTTACATACTATCCCAGGTTGGTTTGTGGTAGCACTAGTTACATCCATTACATCTATGCATATGTTTTTAAAGCAAATACTACTAATCAACAAGTCATTTGAATTTTCTTCTGTTCACAGGTAAATTTCTAATAAATTATGTTTGCTTATGTTGCTTTGGTTATATTTACCATGTTTGTCAATTTGTTCAGGTCCTATATCTAAAACAGGTGTGTGGGAGGGGCTGCCCCAGTACCTCCTGTTTACATAGGGTTTTTGTTTAGAATCGTATTGTTTGATCTAACCCATTTTTCGATGGTAGAGACTAATGAGGTTCAAGTGTGTGTAAAGTCCTGTATACAGCAAGTGAGATTTTGCCTACCAGGCTTTAAAATGGTATGATGGAGATGCCAGAAATAAAGTACACTTAAAAGAAACTGATGCCGTTGCTGTCTACTTATCACCTTCCTTGCCACTTGGTCTACACTACCTCACAGCTCCCATCCAGATCACATCTTTTTCAAGGTCAGGCCTTGCATATTTCACCAAGATAAGACCTTCCACCCACTCAAAACATTTGCACCGCATGAAAAGAAATTTGGGTAAAAGAAGAGCCAGGATTGTTGAAAAACTAGAAAGTATATAGGTCACCTGCACCTATGACCAATTTATAACCCCCAATTAATCTAGCCCCATTGTGGCAGGAAGCAAGAGTACCCAGAAAGGATCTATGCAGACAGGGAGAACATGAAAATTCCACACAGAAAAGAGTACTAACTACTCCACCATTGACATTTTACTTGAAATTTGACCCTCTTGGAGCATCTGTAGCTTATAACTCAAAATGTGACCAAACCTGGCAAGGCACTGTGGTGTTTTCTGTCATCTGCCTTTTCAATTATGATGTAATGGGATGGTGTTCTTTTTCTGTACAGGTACTGGCACACAGCCTTTCTTACTTACCTTCATGTTTCCCAATTTGTTTTAGTACTTCCTATCTATGTTTTGTGTGGCAAACATTGCAAGTCATTCCTCCCATTGCTCATTCGGTTGCCAGATTGTCCTTCAAGTCACTGTCGTCAAGCTTTCCAGTTGTTCTTGCCATTCAATATTTTATTTTATCCAAGTACCTGTATGAGATTGTGGGTTGGATCTCTGTCAGCCTCAGTATTAAACTCCCCTTTGCATACCTAAAGAAAATAGACAAAATAGCTGTGGTAAATCAACCACGAAGATGGACAACATGTGTCAAAAGTTGAAAACTGTAAATATGCAACAGAATAATAATCGCAACAACCTTTTTAGCTCCAACTTTATCTTTTATCTTTCTCCATTTCAATTCAAATATAATTTTCTTCACATAAATGGGAGCAGAGTCCTGTGCTGTGTCCTCTCTATAGTCAGCAGGGTATTGTTAGTGCAGATTCTTGCTGATTGCCATCATAGCCATTGAACCCTATTGGTAACAATATAAGTGAGATTTAAGCCTTGGTAACATGAGAGTGTGGAGGTGATTGATGTGAAATATGCCCTCCCTCATTGACTGGATGAACTCCATTTTCTGCTCCTAATGCAGAAATCACTCAGGGTCCCCAGCATAATGATTTACGATGAATCTGTGTCAATGTTGAACTCGGCAAACCCCACGTAATCCATCTTGCAGATATACCTACCTACCCCGCCCCACCTTGCCAGCTCTCACCCGCCCGTCCCTTGCCTTCACGATAGGAAGGTAAGGAATGTGTGTCTCTGTCTCGCTCCCTCCCTCTCTCTATGTCTATAAGTGTTGAATCCATTACAGGCCTGATGTGTAATCACAGAGGACCTCTGTGCCCCCTTAGACTGTAATTACCTGGATACAGATACTCCCTCACTCCATCCTCTAGAGCTGCTCAAAGCCAACAACTCCATTAACCAGCATGCAGTGCTTTCAGCCTGCCTGACTGGGTGCCAAATGTAGAGATACAGTTGAAAGGGGGGGAAAAAGTTAAATTTTCATTTAAATAATATGAATTTGGCCTCGGGAGTGTGTAATGGTCACAGTTCAGCTTCTGGATAAAACACAAACAGATTAAAGCCTATACTTGAAGGGTCCCTCCTCGACGTATGGTAATCTTTTGAAGGCTGTACATGCAACGTAAGTGCACCGTGAAATCAACCCCTGTTGTCAGTCTTTGTCTCTCTTACGTAGTGACACTGCTGTTGCTGCTGACAAACATTATCTTGTGTGTGATCATGTGCACAGTGTCATTCCCCACTCCCTCCCTGCCTCCTTTTTTTTTTTTTTTTCAAAATAAGTCAAAGTGGAGCTGGCTGTGTAGACACAGTGGGTTGTCACAGTGTGTCAAGCGCTGGTGTCAGCATTGCATCTGTTGCAGTCACATCTCAGAAGACACAAGGAAGCATCTCTCTGTTGACTTCATCTGTTTGTTTGGCAGCTTGCCTGATTGCTAGAGTGTGTAGTGGCGAAGAGAAGCGCCGGCTCAGTCGGTGCACACGCTGCCGACAAGTCTAATCCTCCTTTGCCGAGTAAGGAGGGAGCCCAGCCCCAAACAAATACTGCAACTCCAGGCTACCATGTATTTCATCTTCCACACTGCACACCCTCTATGTGTCTTTAATATTATTACATATATAATTTATGTATAATAAATCAATTTTCTTTTTCCTTCTAAAAAAAGGAAAAAGAAATACACATTCGTTTTTTGGTTGGAGTCATCTACCATCTACCAGTCAGCATGGTGGTACAATGGTCAGCATTATTACTTTACAGCTGTAGGGTCCTGGTTCAAATCCACCAATAATTGGTGATCATAAAATGGCCATAGGTGTGAATAGTTGTGTGTTGGCTCTGTGACAGACTGGTGACCTGTCCAGGATATACTCCTTGTCCTCACGAACCTGGATTAGATAAGTGGAGGAAAATGCATGGAACTCTTTAATACACTGTTATGTGATGGTGTGTATCGTTTTTTTTTAATTATTTTATATTTTTGGTTTCATAAACATTGATATTTAATTTTAGACCCTTTGACTTCAGCACAAATATTTGCTGAGCATTGATCTGATTTCCAGGAATTCGTTCATACAAACAGAGTCTGGCTAGCTCTGTATGAAAGAAAAATGGCCATAGTTAATGTCATGCTTGCAACAGCTGACTGACGAATTAGAGTTTGGTATTTCGACAGATGTCATTTGCCGCCCACCGTGAAAAAGTTGACCAATCGTCATGCTAGCTAGCTTAGTTAGCTAGCCATATCCAAAATTCACCACGATGTGCTAATTTTGGCTAGCAAAAAACAGTCCTATAATAAACTGGATTATCCTTACCTGTGATTTCTGCCATGAGCCCAGTACACAGTAAGTAATAAAAAAGATCACCCCAGTACAGTAGGCATGTTATTAGTAGTAAGGTGTTTTAACATAAGATTCCAGTAGTGTTAACTGAGTTTCAAAACAAGGCTCTGCAGATTTCTGGAACCTCTCCCTAAACTTAATTTAATCCTAGAGGTTTCTAAGCTAACTAGCACCTTCCTCCATATATATGCACATATATATCACTAATAAACAACCTTTTTGTTGTGATTGTTTAATTTAAACTTTTATATATGTAAAGGATTTCATTTTCCCCAAATGCTCAATGCAGCTTTAAAAATATTCATAATGGGACTGCAAAGCTTTAGCATTCCAAGTATATAGTTAGGTGATCTGTATGAATAACTGTGAGTCTCCACTCTTATCATGAGCTTGCTAATCTCATTTGTTTTTCGAGGAAACTTTTGTACAACTCTTTCAGAAACTGAGCTGACAATGAGAGATAGCTTTAGGACAGAATATCTGTAATTAGCCCTAATGAGCTTATTTCTTAGCACCCTGCAGTTGTAATAGAAATGCAAAAATTGGCCCACATTGCTCTCTGCATTGACTTTAATAGCCAGGCGAAAGAGTTGAGCTGTCATTTTGAACAGCAAGAACAGGCACCTGTACCTGAACAAATCTTCAAAGATTTTACACAGAAGTCCATGCAGAATGAGTAGAACTTAATAAGGAAAGCTCTTTGAAGCTGACCGTGACACCAGCTGAACCTTGACGCCCTCACATGATTAATAGTATTATGGTAAGTCCTTTTTTCTTCTTTTTTTTCTCCAAGCAAAAGATTGTTTGAGGCTGTCTGATCAAAACATTCAACCTTTTATTGGTCCAACTGTCAAAAAAGAGAGACTTTGTATTTGGCACGGAATTAATCTGTCTGGATGGGAAATGAACACGAATGGACATAAATTGATGGACTCATTAAAGAAACTTTTCTTCATGATTAGAATGAACCCTGTTGCAGCAACTGATTAGGATTTTGATGCTAATAAACTACCTATTTTTTAATTTAATTACTTAAAACTCTAGGAGTGGAATAGAGACTGACTTTCTGCTTATATAGATGCACATCTGGAATCCAAGTCTGGAGTGTGAAACCACACGTAATCAGTTGCAAATGTTCACACAAAAGGACCAGAGTTCATAAATATGTACTGCTTGGATAAAGGCAGAGAATAACAGGTGATTGACGATTAAAAATGACATTAAGAACCAAGGAGCCCACTCGGCGGGTTATCACAATGGCTTGGGCCAGGCAATGCAGAATCCACATGTGCCTGCATTGCAGCTTTCGAGAGCATTCAAAATGACTTCGCCTGTTGAAGAATATGAGATCAAAGCTGACGCCCATCTGTAATTAATTGAAATTTATTGACAATCATCCAAAGCCACTGAGACAGCAGCTGTGTTTAACCCATCATTCAGGCTCATTGGCTTGTCATATGCTGATATTTTGATGATATGTGGAAACTGGAGAAAGGTGGAAACTGGTTTATTATTTAGGTTTTAATGCAGACCACTTGATATGAGGAACATAAACTCGCACACTCTACCCTCCCATGTTTTCCGGCACAATAAGCCCAACTTGTTAGTCACATTTTCATTTTAATACTTTTACACTGACAGTTCTAACATCTACTTTACATTATGTACATGCCACTAAGGTTCACAGAGATAGTTACTTATATGATCAGAGATCACTCAGATTTTGCAGAAAGTGCACACAATACTTCAACTCAATGAGAAAGTGCAGCTCAGCTTTATAGCTCAGTCATATGAGAGTGACACTGGGACAGTGCAAGCAGGAAAAATGGGTCGTATTCCAGGGATTCCATAGCATTTGCTGTTGGAGACTGATTACAAGTAGTTGTGGTGTCCAACTGGTTCCCCAGAGGTTGAGTGTATGACACCCTCAATTTCCGGGTAACCACTTTCAGTGGCAAGGCAGTTACAGAGGTTGCCTTGTGGGAGAAGATCTCTACCCAGACACTGGCGGTCTGATGTTTTCAATTTTTCAAACTGCAATTTAATTTATAAATGCTTACAAATTGCCAACATGTTGCAATCACGTCAGTTTGCAGTTAAACTGCTGTCCTGAAGCAACTTTGTGATGGGTTTTTTTTTCTCAGATCTGTAAGATTCTGGCTGGACTCTGAATGTAAGTAGTTAATGTGATTTTTTTTTTTGTATATACACAGCAACCCCCATTCAATTCCAAACTGATAGCAAACTGATTCAATGTTAATGCCATTTTATCGCCCTTGAGGCAACAAAGTCACGCTGACGACAGTAGCACGAATCTCAAAGGCAATGAGAATGCAGGTTCGTTGAATATGATTTCAGTAGTTTTGGTCATGTTGAGGTTTCCATCCACTGTTTTCTATGTGACTGCAGCATTAATGAAACTCATTATGTTTCATACTTTTTTGTTTTTGTAGTTCTCACCCAAATTTACCTAAATGAATGAATCAATTACCCACACGTTAGATTTCTACTCCTGAAAGTTTTGTGTCTTCTTTGTCCTTTGCTGCCTTTGTTGCTCAATGTGGAATGATAATCAAAAAAATGTCAGACTGTTTGGATTTCTATGATCCTTTACAGAAGCTATTAGCATAAACCATAAGCCAAGCTAAAGCGACACTGGCTAAAATCACAGTGGGATCCTTATTTGTAAAGGCGTGACGCCTCATAGCCTGTGTGTCCTGCTTTGAGGTTTCCAACATGATGCCAGCACATGCCCCTGAGTCCTGTTAGTAAAACCCCCCTGGGTTGAAGCAGATCAGATTTTACCCAGAGGCACGCACAGCCACCCGCAAACACACGCATTCAAAAGAATACACAAACAAAGCACAAATATTCTCCAACATTCAGAACTCACTGACTGTCACACGCACAGACACACACACACAGAGACACTTCCCTGAACCCTCCTTCACAGTCCACAAACATACCTATTTCTTGATTAATTCGATGCCCTGCCTAAGCTTCCTAAATTATGCTTTGACATAGGTTATAATTAAATAAGACAAATTTGGGAAGTGTATGAAATCTCTCATTTTCTGAACAGAAATGTGAGTTTTAATTTACGTCATGCCGAGAAAAGCTGCGGTCACCTGCAGAGAGCCAATTCACTGTGCATCGCTCGGTGCATGATGTCTGGCTCGGACAGAATGCGTCGTTAAAACAAAAACCCCTATGCCAATTTATGGAATAGCGGTCAAATATTTATCCAGTTGATGAGCTGGACTGTGTGTTCCTCCCTGACAATAATTAAAGACAAACCAAAGCTAAAGGTGAGCAGCAGCCATGACATAATTTCACAACGACCCAGTCTGAATGAGAGGGTAGTGGACAGTATAAAAGCACAGATTTTTCCTTGTCTTGATGAATGCATGTGAAGCAGGATGGGATAGGGATGTGTGAGGCAGCTTTGATTGTTTGATCCTGTTTGCATGAGCTGATCCATGATGGGTAAACATCCAAAACTGTAGAGTGACTGCTTATATAAACTGACCTGTGCAACAGCTGTGGCGGGAATAAGCACTGTCACTCCAGAAAACAGAAATAAATGAGCTTGCCTTGTTGATCCGAACTGTCGCCTCCCACCAAGCCACAACAAACCCTGCTCGACATGACACAGTGGAATCCTAGTCTTAATTCTCTCATCTGGAAAAAAGGAGTATATTCCCCATCTTCTACTGCACATACACAATAGACTTCAAAAGATGTGAGATTGTGCCTCTATGGTTGCCTGCTACTCCCCCAGTGGAAGCTATTGAGATGTATACATGAATGGGTATGAATGGGATGTTGGGTTGTGTGTTGTGGGAAGGGCCTGTTGTGAGATCTGGGGTTTCTCAGACAGGGATCACAGCCTGAGGTGCTGCGTGTGTCCAATGAACAGTGCTCAGCACCATGGGATAACAATGAGAGCAGAGCAGTTCTGAAAATCAATAAACTGCTTGAGCTCTCCTTGGTCTCCTTCGTAGAGAAATAACAGGATGCTAGAGTCTATCTATGTCTCTTTATTTTTCTGTCTGGCTCTTTTAATACTCTCTTTCTTCAGCTTCTGCTTTATATAGACACGGTTACGG
>NW_024582375.1:760298-847231 GCF_018398535.1 Haplochromis burtoni
GGGGGAGCAGAAAAAGTGGAGTCCATACAGTAAACACTGACATATTTAGTCTTTCCACGGGGAGGATATTTTTCTGTAGCCTATCTCGCGGTTAAATATGCCCTTATAAATGTCACAACTAATCCATGGACTCCCAGCATTAATGTGAAGATTGCACAGCTTGCATGGAAACAAGTCAGGATGGGAGAAAAGGGGGGATTTTGCAAATCTCCCATCAAAGTTGTCTAATTATGTTAATCAAGAATTCTCCAAATGTCAGCATCGCTGGAGAGGAAGAGATTTGGAGAGAGCGTACACTGTAAATGATGAATCAACCAATCAACCAGACCGCAATGATAGTAATGACAGTTAAAGTTAGACATACAAAAAGAGTCGGCCTTAAATAATAGGCGCACTTCAACAGTGAACACATGAATTAACGCGAAGAATCAATTTATTGCAAGATAAATATTTTCTTATGCTGAATTGGCATCGGTTTTGCTCCGTGTTTATGGGAATAAAGAGCTGAGGAATCTGCCAACAGTTTAACAAATGACATCCAAGTCCCAGATAGAAAAAAAATAATTGAACCATGTGAGAAATAAAAATAGTTTCTTTTCTTTTCACCATTTAAACTTTTCAAATATTATGTTAATATTATGTTAATATAATATTATGAATCACAGGTTATTTTCCCTAAAATGACAAAAGAGCCCTTGACCTTGAGTACCACTTGGAATTAATTTTTTTCCTTTTTCTTTTTTGTAAATTAAGTTTGTTTCTATTGTATGAAACTACATGCTCAATGGCTAGTAAGCTATCAGTTTTTATTACAACCAAGATCGTAAAGATAGAACGCTGAACTCGAGATGTGAAAGCGGAACTTCAGAAGCCAGCTTGTAATCTTAAATTGAAAAAAGCTAGCTGTTGGTTCTGTTTTTATTCTTCGAGCAAAGCTAAATATTGCATGGTTTAAACATCATAATTAATATACAGACACTAGCACTCATATTTGCTAATTTTTATTGCTAACTTGATAGATGCTATTTCGTTACCTTTGGGAAGAATAACTTCATTCCCCCCTTTCTCAGTGCTAGCTTAGCTTAGCTTAGCTGCTCATTGCCCATTTATTGTCACTTCTAGCGTATTTCGGGTAAAAACCTGGGGAAAATATTTTGGTTTAACTCTTAAAACAAATGAGCATATATTCAGTATCACCAGTGTCTACTCTATTATATTACAGTTTTTAGCATATTTTGGGTAAAAGCTTAGGAATATATTTTAACTTATGTTTATCAAAAAAGCAAATCGGCGTTTTATTCATTATCAGCAGGATCTACTATATTGCGTTGTTCTCAAAAGATCTATGAGCCTGGATATTTTAGCTTTAAATATGCTCACATGTCCAGTAATTTGTAAGTCGACAATTGAAAAAAAGTGTGAAAAATGACAACACAAAGGAAGTCGTAATTTAATCATCCGCAAAATAAAATATTACAGTGCACAGTGCTTTCACACTCTATAAAGCTCCACGATCTGTGTAGCACGCATTAAAAACAATCATGCTGTTTATTGTGTTTGCTATAATTAGATCTTTATCAGCGGGAGGCTTTCTCCCCTCTGATTCTCTAATTTGATACAGTAGCGTGTGCCACAGGTTAGCCACATGGGGAGGAAACATTAATCTAATACAAGAATTCATTCAAAACTCCAGGGGATCTCCGCTAAGTGTTGCAATCTTTGGCTATTAAATTAATGCTGTTGTTTGTTTCATGATGGAATAAATAGGATATGCATGATGAGTTAGTTAGTTTGCCGAAGACAGCGTCAATGAGACGCAGTAATGGATGTATATGTATAATATTAGATAAGTAGCAGATTGAAATTTAAATCCAATCTCATCACTTTATTTTAGTCTTTATATAATTTTGTTGGAGTGAATCACTTTGAGCCCTGGAGCTTTTCTATGATATACAATCAGTCCAAATACACATGAATAATTTGTTAGCTATATTGCCTGGCACACTTGTAGTTCATGATTACTGACTGCATTAAATCCAGACTGTTAAAACTCCTTTTACATTCATTTAAAATCTAATGACACAAGAGTACCTAAACAGGAATTTGTCCTTTGTTTTTCTTCTTTTGAAGAGGACCAACTCTAAGTCCTGACTGCCACCAACATGGCAGCCTTTCTTTAGACACTTATAGAGACTGATAATTCCCATAACACCGCAGACCTCAGTGGAATGGGCTTGAGCTCGACGCAAAATTATTCCTCATTTGCATGTCATTAGGAAAATAGAAGCCACCTCCCCTTGTGGATTTAACCTCTTATAAATATATTTAAATATATAAATATCATGAATATATTAATTGACACGGACATCACAACATAATCACTAAAAACACACACACGCACATGTGGAAACAGTGGAGTCGCCTTTGGGCGAGACATGCGTGCAGACGGCTCTGAACACACCTGGAAACACGTTCCGATGCGCACACACACACGCACGCAAACAAAAATCATTACTGCCTCTGCACACATTTCAGCCAACTTATCCCTGACCTTCTCATAAACACACGCAGAGAGATCCACACTCCACCCTCTATAAAATAGTCACACATTCTTCCTCGCCACCCACACCTCCCTGCATGTCATATAAACCTAGCCCTCTTTCTGTCTTTCTCTTCTTTTCCCCTTTTCTCCCTCGCCTTTTCTCTCTGTTTTCATGGATCAGCGGAGAGAGCAATTACATCAGCGTCGGTCTGACGGCCTGGAGATGAAGAGCTGTGTGGTTATGGGCAAACACCTGGCCATGGTTAGAGGAGCGGAGCAGGACCAGAAGTAGAAAGAGGAGGAGGAGGAGATGCAGTGTAGACAGATGTGCTGCAGGTTCTTTGGGCTATGGGGAGGCCTAGAAGCACACTGAGTTTTGTGTGGGTGTGTGTGTGTGTGTTCATGTTAGGGGTTGAATTGTGATGGGAAGCACTGAAGCACAAGCGTGAGAACCCACAAGATGTGTGTGCGTGTGTCTGTTTGTAAATCGTGTGAGTGTGGTTGAGTCGAGTCAGTGAAGCCGTTAAACAACCCCCCATCACAAGCAGTTAACATTACAATCGCTCACAGCAGTCAAAACTCCGCACCACCAAAGTTTCAGGCTATCCATTCAGCATGCGTCTGCCTTTGCACTTATTGACAGAGTCACGGCCATTTGCATTACAAAAGGAAACTGTATGAAAATATTCACAAAACATGTCATCTGTGATATGGCTTCAAAATGCTTCAAACATGCCCAAAATCATTGGGAGAAAGAAAAAAAAAACACACTGAAATACAACAGTAAAGCGGGCAATAGAATGTAAAACACTTGCTGTGCCTCCATTTCCTCCAATCTGTTGCTGAGGGATATTTAACTTTAATGTGGAGACAAAAGGAAAGAAAGAGAGGAAAAGTGTGTGAAAGAAAGTGGCGGCATTGAAAGAAACTGAACAATAAAGGAGGGGAAAGAGTGAGTTAGTGAAGTTGCGTGAGGATCACAGGTCTGCTCTTTGACCTCAGACTAACCTCAAAGAGTCCTCAGACAGACATGTGGTAGCCATCTGGCCTGGCTAACCATGCTATTATATCTGGTGATTTATACTTAAGTGTTACTTGAATTATGCTGCTATGGCTGATTTAGCTTTAGTTTTGCTTACGGCTCAAGTTCGTTAAACTCTCACTTCCAGTGACAGTGTGTCATACATAAATGGGCATTTTGAGTTGTATACACACGTGGTTATTTCAATCAAAGGAACCGTGCTCAAGTTAAATTGTGGTTGCTACATAGAGGATGTGTTATCTGCAATGGATGTCAGAATGAGTGGCACAAAAGTCTTCCATCTTGGATTAAGTGCGTTTAAAAAAAATCAAGTACAGCTGAGAGGTTCCGGTTCTTGACAACCTCTATTCTTAAATGGATGCTTAAATCAAGACTGTAGTTAGTGCAATACAATATTTTACTTCCAAAATGCTCAAATTCAAGTGTGAACCACATAACTAAAGAATCAGATCATTTAGCATATTGCTAAAAAATGTTGGATAACCACATTGTTGTTAACCATCAAACTTCCACAGCTTCTGGAAAAAATAGGCCAATGCCATTCTTTCCAACACGTTCTCACTCCCAAAGCGTAACATTTTACGTACCCAACACGAGATTGAAAATATATTACCATTGAAAAAATGAGGAAACATGAGAACCATTTGGAATGAATCTACATTTGTAAGTTTGTTTCACTTAAATCGCTTTGGAAAAAACTATCTAACGTCATTAAAGTGCTGGTTAAGGTTAGTGCTAAGGTTAGGGTTAGGGCTAGAATACGTGGGTGGAACGTGTATTACCTCAGGAGAGTCATTCTACTGGATTTCATCCATAACCTGGTGCGTAGCATAAGAACGCGGAAGGTCACCTTCAGCGTTCCTCAGGAACGCCTTGGGACTTGACAAGTCGTCACTATACTACGCCTCGGGAGTAAGAACGGGCTAACAGACAGCAGAGAGCGATTGTTTTAGTTGCAAAAATAATGCACTTGGTATATGGGAAAACAAGCTTTCAGCTTCTTACAAGAAGAAGAACTGAATGAAGATTTTTATTGGGAGTGACCGGGATGGGCCAGATTAGAAGCGAGCAAATCCGAGGAACAGCTCAGATTGAGTGGTTTGGAGTTGAAGAGAGGTAAGGCTGTGATGGCCAGGACATGTGCAGAGGAGGGATAGCGGATATATTGAGCCCCTAAAGAGGTCAGCTGAAAGATGAAGATTACATTTAAAAAAGGAGAGAAGTGTTACTCCATTCCTTAGTGAGATGGACCTCTCTTTCATCAAATCTGGTTTCAAAATGCCAAGATAAACATGGTGAAAATGCTCCAACGAAGGCTTCAAAATGAAATTTCACAATCCAACAGGTGACGACCCTGTGGGTATGCTCATCTTTTACATACAGTCTGTGTAAAGATACATATGCAAGAACAAAGGACACTGAGTAAACATGACGCACAACAAAAAATAGCAGTTGGAAGCAGTAGTTAGAGGAGCATATTGATCTGTTTAGAGCTTGCTTATAAATATATATAAATTGAGTAAGTTAGTCTTTCTTTTCTTAGAGTCTTCAATGGCACCAAAAAAGAGAACAATGAAAGCAATCACCTTCAGACTTCCATTTGGCTTTTGGGGGGCTATGAAAATATCACAATTATAGCCTATTGTTAAAGGGTATTAGGAACTCTATCAGCAATACAACAAAGCAAAGCAGATGCATAGGCTGCTTTGACTGGAAAGAGGCAAGGATGAAACAGATGGAGCTGCAGGTCCACAGCTCTGTTAAGAGGTACAAAAAGTACTGTCATGTTGATATCACGAAGACAAGATTGTTATTTTAGTATTTCAAAATCCAATTTGTAGCCAAGCCACTTTACTGTGAGCTTCACCATGGGGAGTGATGGGAAAACTTTCTTCAAAGATAGACTCACAGATAAATTGCAAAGAATTTGTTATTGTTCTCCCCTCAGTGAAGCTCAAGATGGAGATTCACAAATTTTAAGTAATACTGAAGGTGTAATATACCTACCCACTTTTATGCTGGCTTAGTTATTCATTCCACGACTCCATTTATAGGCTCTGTAACTCCAAAATTATATTTAATTTTCAAAAGAAGGGAAGGCACAGATTGTAAAATGAAAAGAAAAAAGCCTCACAGCGGAGCGTGTTCTTACTCCCAACTTATCTTATATTGATGAGATGCACTGGCTATCCTTAGGCATCATTTTGAAGCACAGGATAAATGTTGTGAAGGGCTGGTTTTGAACCCAAACCACAACCTTTCCCTAATTCTAAACAAGTGGGTCTGGCAGCTAAATATGAACAAAGTAAAAGTGAGAGTAGACAGAAACAGAAAGAAAACAGAAACTTAAAGAAAACAGGAACAGAAAGTAAATAGGATACAAACCAAAGTTCTCTTGTCAACAGTGCTGTAATTTACATCACATAACTACGGTGGCCCTGAGAGGCCAAATGGACTGCAGCTTAAGAAAACACCAGCAATAAGCTGCAAAAGCACACAAAACACAAAGGAAATAGGAAAAATGAAAACGGAAACCAAAACATGCCAGGTAAGTGTGTTTTAATCTCGTGATTTATATAATACTGATGACGGAATTTTAGCCTAATAGTCTGATGCCAACACGCTGAACAAGCTGGTTAAAAAGGCTGGTTCTGTCCTGGGTGTAGGACTGGAGAACCTGGTGAAGTTGTCTGAGAGGAGAATGCTACAAAAGCTTCTCAGTATCATGAATAACTCTTCTCACCCCATGCATGCCTCCATCAGAGCACACGCAGCAAAAGATTCATCGCCCCAAAATGCAGAACTGACCGGCACAGGAAATCCTTCCTTCCTGTGGCAATAAGACTGTACAACTCCTCCTCGCTCTGTAGATTACCTTTAGGATTAATATTAATGTAACTTTGTTTTATACTCTTTGTGCAATATTATTAGTCATCTGTTAGTTATTGATTGTATGTTTGTCTATTTCTCACAGTATATGCTGCTACACTACTTTCTTTTTAATTCTTTTTTTTGCATTCATTTTGCACAAGTATTGCACTTTACTGATAGGTATGTTATTATTTTATTTATTGTATTATATTTTTTATTTTATTGTACTGTATTCTACTTTAGTGTATTGCATTCTATTTTATTCTATTCTTGTGTACTCTTTTTTCTTCTTTTCACCTTGCTGTTGTGAGCATGCTCGTGACAAAAGAATTTCTCTTGGGATAAATAAAGTTCAAAATTAAATCTTATCTTAACACACTTACCTCTCATCTTTTCTTTCCTCACAAAACCGATAGATTCTCCACTTCTTTTAAGTGTCTCCCAGCACAATTCTTAGCATCTTTTGGTTCCTGCAACTGGTGCGTCAGGTTATTGTCTCCCCAGAAATACTTCCCTTGTGCTTTTGGAAATCTGTTGTTTCCTATTTCTGCTTTCATTTTTCCTATTTGCATTGTGTTTTGTGTGCTTTTGCAGCATTTTTCTTATTGCTGGTGTTTTCTTAAGTTGCAGTCCATTTGGCCTCTGAGGGCCACCGTACATAACCCCCTCCTGCCTACTTATAAGGTCTTTGTTACTCTTCCAAAGAGGAACATTTGTCTAAAACTCTGGGAATGTATCTTTTTCAGCATTCTGAAAAAATGTTCTCCCTGGGTGAAATTGGTTCAGAAGAGGGCCCTGCTCCAAAACCCTCCCTGGGTCACAAGCAGATTGCCACAACAATTTGAATGGAAGATGTTGACGTGTCTGCAAAAGTTGCAAACCATTTATAAGTTTAAAAGGGTGATGCAATTCCCTGAAATTCACTAAAGCCAGAATTTCTTTGAGTGTTAACTCGTTATTCTAAGAGAGCACAAATAGTGAGTAGTAAATACAACAATAACCTTAGTGAATTTCAAAGTAATGTCGATGTAAAAGAGAATTATTGGCTGAACTAGGAACAATAAATCAAAACTGTCGTGCATTTAAAAGCACAGTGTAAGCACAAAAATATTGTTGGTTAATTGAACTCAGAGGATGTAGATCTTTGTACTCGCCGCCAACACAGAAGCACTTGTTGCAGACAAGTATAAACCCAGAGCACGCCTCCTAGCCAATTAACAGTAAAATCAGCCCAAACAGATTTTCAATTGATAAATCTTTAATGATACCAGGGATTTTACACAAATACACACTTGACAGTGCTAATTTAAAGCAAATAGGAAGCTTGATTAAAAATTCCCCGGGCATAGTGGGGGAAGATAAATGTTTGAATAATTTATCAGATTTAATTGACACGACTGCGATGTTGTAAACAGAAATATTTTGATGTTCGTAATGCATTTTGACACGATGAGATTTTGGGAGAGATCCAAGGAAGAAGACGACAGATTCAGAAGGGGAAAGAAACTCCAGGAAGTGACAGAGGCTGAGGAAGAGGGAAATCATCTCTCAGAACTCACCAGTTACATATTATTACAGATCAAGCTGCCTCTACAAGCACTTTGGAAATTTTTATCATAACGAATGAAAAAAAAAAGTCTGGGAAAGTGGTGGGGCTATGATAGGCAGTGGAAGTGATCAGCAAACCCAATGATACACAAGCCTCGGAGGCTGCCTGAGGCTACAGCGCTTTGGTTTGACCCCAAGAATGTGACACTAAACAAGGATGTAAATACAGCGAGAATCGAGTGAGAGAAGAGGAAGAGATGGAGGCGGGGGGGGTTCTTAGTCAGAGCACATATGGTGTTTGTCGCAGTACGGCACACATAAATACAAGCACACATCAAGATAGGGAGAAAGCGAGTGGAATTGTAAGTAAGCATCACAAAGATGACAGAAAAAAGAAAAAAGAAGTCAGGGGGACCGTGTCATGTTCCACTGGGGACCTAGCAGGGGTTACACGGCCAGCAGGTGCAAGGCCAGCACTTGTCCGATAAGAAACCGATCTGCATGTGCCGGCCTGCTTTCCTGTCCACCCCGGCTTCTGGTAAACATCCCAGTTATCTGCAAACAAACAGAGTTTACCTGTGACTATGAATGAATACATCAAATTTTGATGGAACTACCATGTAAGGCTCCCTGCACGCTCAGAATGCATCTCCACCATGATATGGTGTACACCTGAATACATGAATAGCCAACAAGGAGGCCCTCGCTGTTTGTAGGGGTGATGTTGACTGAATTTTTAAAGATGTTATTTTGATTTGACACGACTGCTTGGCTCGGTGGAGTTCGGAGGGGGGCGGTGGTGGATGGTGGATATATAAGACAGCCAGAGGAAGAGACAGAAAATCATCCAAGGCAGTCTGTGTCTGGGGAAGGGTGCAGGATAAACAGCACTGGGAGAAGCTCCAGAGGACAGAGACAAAAGACAATCAGCTGGTGAGGGATGGAATCATCATACCGACTGTCATAGGGACGGACAGTGCGGAAAGACTGACGGGAAGGAGACAAAGATAGAAGCTAGCAGATAAACAGATCCGGAGATGACAGGCTCACAGTGACAATCCTACACGTAAAGATCTGAAGGTACTAACACGCGAAGACAGCCAGATGCAGAGATAGACTGTAGAATTAGATGTCAGCATTACAGACAGCAAGATGAAGTCACCTAGACAGCCCGCAGGTAATGTAAGTAATTGGCACCATTTGTTTTTTTCTTTCCCTCACACCTTCAATTTATTCCCAACAACGACAGAAAGAGTCGCCACAACACGAGCTTCCCCACATTACTGCACGTAAGATGCGAAAAAAGAAGTGGCAGCGGGATGGGGGGGGGAGGCTAGGAGCAAAGCTGACATTACAACACACGAGCGTTTATGTTGCCTCAAAATGTACGGCATCAACATCAAAGGAAGCCTCACCTTTTGCAAAGAAGGCGAAGACGAAATAAGCGTAGGCCCCTCGCTTTATTAACTCCCAATCAATAAACATGCAGTCGGTGGAGAGGTAATCAGGAAACACTGGCAAATGGCCTGACAATGTATCAAAGCCGACGCTCCGAGGCAACGGCACAAACTCTAACAAGCATTTTATTACCGGTAGCTGTTACTGACATTAGTCAAAAACCAAGAGAGATAAAATAGAATAAGGAATGCAGCGTGGCTGGCTGAGAGGGCCCCTCGGCTGAGAGTGTGCACCTCCTGTGTTTGATAGCCACACGCCTCCTCTTTGATATGATAACAAATATAAATTGTTTAAAAACATCAAATAGGTAGCGAGCGGGAAGCAGTCTCGCTGTCACGGATGTCTAGGGGGCGATAATGTTGCTTGTCCACGAGGTTGAGAGTATTCTGCTGCAGGCTTTTTGTTTGAGCCACAGGACGTATTAATGGGATATTTCAGTTTTTCTGCATGTCTAATATCACTGTTTTTTTCTTCCTTTTCTTTTCACTGCGTCGTCTTCTGTGTTCCTGTGGTAAAGTAGTCACATCCTAACTGTTAGCATAAGTACAAATGAAACAGTCCATGATCCACACGTAAATGTGCATTCTGTATTCACAATCCCACTGAGATAAAGGAGCTTCCAGCAAATGTTCTAAACCGCCATGTCCATAATTGTGTTTATTTACTTTCAGCTAATGATTCAATCAAAATGAAACACTTTTTACAATTATTCTTAGTCTTATTAATATACTTTTTTGATCCAAAAGTGGATTTCTGTTTCTGTATTAACCGTAGAACACTATCGCTATAAATAGTAACGCAATCACTAATGCCGGGTGATTTTTACCCGATATAATATGACCAACAAAAAGTACTTGTCATCAAAATATATCAAAACATGACAACACATGACAAATCAGAGTGGTCTGCTTTTACTTTCACCTGTGCCATGTCTAACAGAATGAAAAAAATTGTCATGAGGGGACGCTAAAATAATGCTGCAAAATTACACAAAAATCAGGAATTCAAGAACGAAAAAATTCCTTTAAAAAAAAAAAAAAAATGACACTGGAAAGCTGGCCTTTGATCCACCCATTCCTGGGACATTTGAGATATTCCTGGTGAAGGCACAGTCTCCTTGACACGCTAACAGTTGCAGGAGAGAGAAATCATGTAACTGTATTTGCTCGGATGAAAATCACCCAGCAATAGTGTTCTAGGGTTAAAGCTATGCTCTAGGTACATTATAACAACAAACCCTTCAGAAACCCTATGACATAACCTACACCATAAGCTGATGACTGTCTTCAACAACTGTGATTGGCCTGTTCACTACCACTGTTTCCTCCTTTGCACTTCCATATACCTTTTGCTAATGAACAAGATTGACAAAGGAAATTGAAGCCACTGCAGAAATACATCTAACCTGCATTCTGCCTGAAGGTCACCAGATGGCGATAGATTTGGTTGCAAAACGACTTCTGGCTCTATAGAAGGCTAGGGGGGAAAAAGGCTTTCTGCCTTGACCACTGATTTTGCAGACACGTGATTTTTGACATATGAAAGTCATCTTGACAATATAGAGTTAAATGAAAAAGGCTCCGAGTGGTTTGCAACCATCCAGCAGCCACTGCTTACAAGAGATAAATGTGTACTACCCAACCACTTGGTAAGTGGTGGCAGGAGGCTGAGGTTGATGGTATTGTTCTGAAATCAATTGCTAAAGCTCTACTTCCACTTAAAGCGCCCCTTATGCAGGCTTAGAAACAATAATTCCTTGGCAACTTGGCAAGAAAACGCCAACAATCAGCTGACCCCTATGAGCAAGCACTTGGTGACAGTGGGAAGGAAAAACACCCTTTTTAAAAGGAAGAAACGTCCACCACAAGCTCCTCAGGAGGGGACGGCCATCTGCCATGACCGGTTGGGTGTGATCGGACGAAGACGGGACAAAGAAACTGTGGAAGAGACCCAGAGATGCATGAACAATACATAAAGAAATAGTGAATGAAAAAAGGTCATGAAGAAGAAACACTCAGTGACTCAAGGGAAGGGCCTAGCAGCCTGAGCCTATTGCAGTGTAACTAAGGGAGGACTCGGGGTCACCTGATCCAGGCCTAACTAAGCTTTATCAAAAGGGAATATCTCTGCCAGACAAGTTGGGATCTTCCATACATCTGCCAGCAACCAAAGCAATGGTTCTGCAGCCTCTTTGTTTCACTAAGTTAAAGCAAGCAGCCATTTGCAGAACACGCATTTTTCTCCGTGATCTTTGGTTGTATCCAAAATGACAGACAACTCTCAAGCAATATATGCGTGACACACATGAAAAACATCTATACATGTTCTTGGTAATTTTAGGGCCTCAGTCACTTACTTTGGGTCACACTGAATAAAAAATTAACTCTACTTTGTAAATCTTGGTCATACTGTGTTTCAAAAAAAAAGGGATTACATGTCATATGACTAACAAGTCCTTAGTCAATAAACAAGCAGTTTCACAGTCAGACTCATCCATCCCATCACCAAGATGGTGAAGGTGAAAACACTAATGTTGAAGATTTAAAAATGGACTTCAGAAAGCAGTGGATTACATCACATGAAACAGAATGAAAGAGAATGGAAAATAAGCAAAGAGGAAAACTTAGATTCCACCAGCTAGCGTTTCAGCGATGATATTGCAGAGTAACATAGGCACACTGCTCGCAGGTGTAAAGACTGACAACAGCATCAGGCACTTCTGTGGGCTATGTTGTAGGATCTATGTAGGCTAAACAGAAAACTCTTAAGCAAGCCTGAGGTCTTTAAAAACATATCCCTCACTTGACTGTAACCCAATAACTTTGATGGAAGTCAGTAGGTATGTTTAAGGTAGGTGTGTTTAAGGTACCCGTGTTTGCAAGCCTTGTTCAGGAGAAGCTGCTAAACCCAAGGGCTGCTAACCTCGCATCCAGGTGAGAAGCCAAGACTGAGACCCGCTCCTCCCGTCAGCTAATTTGTTTGCTTCGTTCGGGGGCATAGCTGATATTAAAAGGAGATCCTGAGCAGCTGGGAAAGAGGGATGCAGGGAGCTAGGGAAAACGGGAGTCAGGGAGGGAGGGATGAGTTTACAAGCCCCAGGTATGGTGAGTGGGTGAGTGAGAAGATGCAGAAGAGAAGGCAATGAGGGAGAAAGGAAAAAAAAAATCTCATCCAAATAATTTTCACCCTGTGGGCGCTAAAATGCAAATCACAGATCAAAGACGTTTGGAATGGAAACTGGCGAGATTGGGAAGGAATATCATCAAGCCGGGGTTATATATGTATGTTCAGGTTGTGAGAGAGACATGTTGGACTCAGGTAATGGAGCTGACCTGTACTTGAACACTGCCCCCCACTGCCACTATCATTTTCCTGCTTGCTTTTTCCCAAGGTTGAAGCGTGTACAGTACAGTGGAAAGTAATTCAGTTTCCCCTTACACTACCCTTTCCCCCCCCTCTGTCTCCTTCAATCCATGTTTAGAAAGCCTTTTTCTCGAGCCAGTAACTGTCTAGTTTACACAGACCTTCATAAATGTTGAGGTTTGGCAACCGCAAATGGTTGTTTGCGTGTTGCCTTGTACATCAAGACACTTTTCCCACCGCTGAGTGAACAGCTTCTCCTTTCTAAGGAAAGGAATGTCAAAAGGCTGTCAGGGAACGGCAACAACAACAACCGCCGTCGGAATGTGTACCTAGCGAACGCGGCGCTCTAAGTGCTCCAACTACTTCAGTGCTCCAACTACTTCAGTGGTGTTTGATTTGGGGATTTTTTTGTTTTTTAAAAGACACGGGAAGCTAAACGGAATCATCCCAAAATGCATCTTGCTTAAAATGTTCACTCTAAACCTACAGTGGAAATAATAGCGCAGCATTCATCTGCCTCTATACACACTGATGTGAGAGAACATACGGTCGACGGGTGTGGGCAGAGAGACTGAGAGAGAGGATGATGGAGGTAGAGGGGGGCGTGCTATAGATAGAAACTCAGGGGAAGGATGTGACTGGGAGAAGGTGAGGGAAGTCTGTACAAGGAGTCTCCACATTAATGCCTAATTAATGTCTCTCTACCCATTAATGTCTAATTAATAATTTACATCTGTCTCATCCACCTGAAGCTGTCATAACTTTTCTTGTATCCAGAAATTAAATGTGACAATGTTACATTTGTTTTCTACTTCTGACTCTGGCAGGCATTCAGTTTTTATTTTGAACACATCTGAGTAAAAATATACCAAAAAATGTAAAAATCTCCGCCTCATCCACTTGTTGATGACGCGGCATAATCCCATTAGCACGTTAGCACTCGTAAACCTCACGTGAAGGTCGCGGCAAACTCAGTCATTTCATTAACTTCCGATATCTTTGAACATAAGCAAATAAATGTGAAGAAATGGCGTAAAGCGCAGTCTTATTTTCCAGAGCCTCAGCGTCTGTTTTCAGACACAGGGCAGGTATTCGGTTGCGGTTCCCTGGGTGCCATCTGCATCAGCACCGAAGCCTTTCACTGACGTGGATTAGCGGTTCACGGCACTTTGACTCCGACCGCCGCAGGATTCAAAACACAGCTGGATTTTTATGGTTGGTCAGCACAACCTGTGGAGGGTCACCCTGCTCCCAGTGTTCACCGAGCCCTCCTCAAATACACCGTTTCCTCTCTGCTGTAGTTGCTTTCTTTCAGGGTATTTGCTTTAAGAATGTAAATCCTTAATCCTCCCATCTTTTTCTTTTCTCATTGCTGCCTTTCCCTTCTCTCCACGTCCACCCATCTTCCGTCTTTTATCCCTGTTAACCTCTCCATCATCTCTATATTGCATTGCTGTCCGATGTTATTTTTTTCTTCCTTCCTGCGCCCGGTGTCACCTGCTTTGTAATCTGATTACTTCACAGCGGAATTAGTATGTATATTTAATGCAATTTTTTTCTCCTTTTCTCCTCTCCGTCTTTTATTCTTTTTAAATCTTGATGAGTGATGCGCGGAGGAACGGAGATGGGGTGGGGTTGCTCTACTTGCATGTCTGGCGGATATGCCAGGGCCATGCTAATAAATGACAGCTGATTTATGCGTCTGTATTCTTTTATTTATAAAAAAATAGCAAGCGGGCTGATTTCTGATATTAATAATACAAGTGGATCCACTTTGATTAGGCTTCTGTGGAGAGCTGTGCATATTCAGCATTACAATTAAAGCCTCTGATGTGAAATAGGAATGACACGCTAATGAAGCGAGCTAGCGAGCCTGAACCACGACTGTCCAACAGCATTACGGCCCATCTCAGATGAAGAGTAATTATACGAGGAACACTGAAATGTCATTAAAAATCTTCAGTAAGTGATTTAACCCACCATTCCTCACTAATGCAAGATATTTCTTTTTTCTTTACCACCATCCAACCCCCACATGATCAGCTCCCTAGGTCCTTCCCTTTTTTTTTTAAGCAATCTTTTTTTTTTCTCCACGAGACCCAAACTTCTGCCTCATAAGTTCCACAAACAAGAACAACAATAAAAGAAGGCCTCAAAACCCCTTAAACACAAACATATTGAGATTTGAGACGAAGACATACAGAAGCATTGTCCTAATTTAATTCCACAACTCCGCGGTGCCAGTGGTGGTAGATAATTGAAATCATTCCATTACAGATTCCATTATGAATTGGCGATTAAAGCCAGATGTGATTACCATGGATTAAAAGGATGATAGTTGTGATCCCCCCCACCACATAACCTTACCAGCTAAATGTAAGTGCTTTATTTATCACGGTTAAACATGTAAAGGTGAAAACACAACATGGAGTATGTAGCGTTGTTTTTTGTCTACCTGCCAAGTGACGAGAGATGCAAAGCAGCTGCTGGGGTGAGTCTGGTTCAATTTCTTTTTAAATTTTCCACCGTCCCCTCAAAAATAAACAGATGAATAATACTAGAGAGAGTTATAATGTGTAAAAATGATGAGGGGGGGTTGATGATGAAGGCAAAGAGTGTGTTTGAGGGGTGTGTTTCTTTCTAAGAGGATTTAGATAATCTGATTCTACCCTCTCATTCATTCTTTGATGTGCTCATTTTCACAGGCAAAAAGGAAAAAAGATTTGCCAGCAGCCTCGAAGGGTTGTGTTTGTTGTTTGTTAAAGCATAAAGCAAACAAATAATGAGCTATATCATGTCATCATATCTTATTCATTAGGATGGACTATCGAGAAGTCTCTTTGTGCGTGTGAGTGTGTGTGTTTGAGAGACGAGGGGGAGAAAGACCTGATAGGATACGTGTGTGTGTGTGTGTGTGTGTGTGTGTGTATGTGGCAGATAATGCCAAAGGCAAGAATTCATGAATATCAGCAGTTTCTCACCATTTTGTTGGGTTAATCCCTTGTTTCAGTTGGAGAAATAGGCATTTCTCTTGCATACATTACACCGGTGCCTGCACATCACATTCACACAAAGCAAAAAAGTGCGTTTACGTCAGGTTCCTCTGATGAAGCGATGAGTGAAGTTTTATGTATCGAGGTCATAGTTTTTTAGGGGTTTTTTGCCTATCTCAGCAGCTCCGTCCACAGAGTGGAAAGTCAGATGTGGTAAAAGGAGCAGGTGAGCTTGGAGTCAGGTTCACTTTAAAAGGTAGTGACTGGTGGAAAACACTTAGTGGACTACACATTGAAGGATTTTCATCTCATGGGGATGTTGTTTTATCTTATGTTTTTTTCTGATTTAACAGAAAAATCGCTGACTGTGAAGCTTTAAGAGAATCTTATATAAAAGTGGACAAAAACATTCCAAAATCTGCCTCCCCCAACCTACTGCTCGTGACACAGATATGTGATGGCATCCGATCTCAGCACCGGCTGGGTGGCTACTAGAGCTGGGCGGGGTGGGGAAGTGTCCCCTCGCCCACCACCGAACAGAGCGTCATGCCTCCGAGCCATGCAATTATTTTTGCACTGCATCCAATATCAACTTGAGAGCAATGCAAATTATTTAAGACGCGCTTTTCAGGGCTCGCAATTATAATAATGATGATCTCAATTAGCGTTGCCATTGCCTCGGACTATTTAGCAGGCAATTTTGCAGCCTCGGGGTAAGGGTCTTCTAGGGAGCCGACACGCATCGTCAGGTCAGAAGGGGTGGAAAGAGAAAGACCGAGACGGAGACTGCACTCTTAATCAATAAGCTGAGACTAGAGATATTTACCACCCAATCCCACAAGTGCACGGTTCATAAATTGACCTAATTGGTCGTTGTTAGAGAAATGAATGATGCCAGGATGCACTGTCTGATTTAAAAGGCCAAGATACAAGCTAACTTACTAGCTATTGTACTGAACTCCTGAAAGTTAGACATGGACACTGATAGCACTCTCTTATAGCACTCGCTCATTGTGGCAAGTACAGGCTAGTAGCTAGTTTGGCCTAGTGTAATGATGAGAAACAGATGGAAACAGCTAGTCTGGTTCTTTCCAAAGTTTACAAAAACAAGATATAATATAGTAACAACTCATAAAAGTGCTCATAAATTACTTTTGAAGTTAGCCGCTTTCCCACTTAGTCTTTTTGCTAAGCTAAGTCTTCTGGCTGTAGCTCTATGCATATATTTAGCCTCTGTTATGGAACGATGCAGCTAAAACAACTATCAGAAGCTAACATCTTAGCTCACCTGTGGTTTCTCACATGACGTCATGGACACATTCCTTAAGCGTTGTCTACAAGATGATACATCCATTGCCAACCAGAATAAACCACACCAGGGAGGCGTGTATTCCCTGAGGTTCCTGGTGGTTTCTAGCAAACGAAGGTGCTGCGCCAAAAACCTTTTGATGATTACTTTGGTTGCTAGCAACACTTGCCTGTAGTTCCTCAGGTTTGTCTCTAAATACTCACAAACTGCTACTTCATAAAGTATAACTTTAGCAAGACACAAACAAGAACTGGAGAAAATTCAACTGCTGAGTAAAAAATCGTCTCATCGCCGCAACTAATGTGTTTCAAGGGGCACAACTTTTGCTCTGAAGGTTAACCTTCTCCTTTTCTGGTTTGTGTCACAGTTTTCACAGTTTCACTAAAGCTCAGATAGTAGCAGTAGCAGCAGAGTGGCAGTGTTTATAGACAAGGCTGTTAGTTCTAGTTAACCTACGACCACAGCAGTATGCTAGCGACCAAACCAAGGTGCACAGACTTGACTTCCAGTCTTATCGACTTCTGTTAACACTTTCATGTTGAGTTTATGGGGTCAGTCGCTCATTTCAAGTCATATTTAAAACTTTGTTTCTATCATACTTGTTTATACTACGCATTTCAGAAGTGAGGATCATCTGACATATGCTCATAGGCTAATGAATTCTGATTGAGAAGTCCAGTAAATACATTAAATACAATAAATATAGAATAAGTAATGTGTTCGACCATCAAATCACTATGGGAGGCAGTATTTATTGCTACATATTAAATGTATTACTTCCTTTATATATTACCTGGTATAAAAAATGACTAATTATATTTATATAAATTTTGCAATTCTCCCTTTTGAATAAGGGATATGCAATCTGATTAGCCAGTTCCTCAGAGAATCTTGACTCGACCAAATCAAGCTTCTTTAGCCTGACATGTTGCATCACTGGCAGGAGAGGCCAGTAACAATTATTTATTAATTATCAACAGCTGTATCACACACCCTGATAACTTAAATGTGTATTTGTTGCTACTGGCACAAAGTTTACAATGAATGGTGATCTTTCTCAATTTTGAAGGAGGCAAACTAAAAATAAAAACAATTCTTAGCCGTTGAAAGTATACTTCTTCTCCTATCCGTCATTCTCCATTCACCTTTGTTCAGCTTTCTGGCTAGTAGCCAGGATTAGTTTCCCTGGCCATGACCTGGCGCACATTCACATACACAACATCACATAGCCTACCTAGGGGAACACGAAGACACAATTAGGTATAGTGAGGATTAATAACTACAATACTTAACTTTCTTGAAAATGGTCATCAAAGGTTTGGTTTTTGGACCAATTAGTTTGAGATAATTTGCTGCTTTGTGAACCTAGATATTTTCCCACCTTTAGTCCTAATGCTAAGCTGAGCTTAGCTAAGCCTTCTTGCTGTAGATCTATATTTACTGCATAGAAATTTTATGAACTTTTTCCAATTGTCAACACAAAAGTAAAGAAGCACATGTCTCTAAATGTCTTAAAGCTTCCAAACATTATTTTGTATTTTGTAGATCTTTCTTTAGAAATTAGCTGCTATTTTCAGAGCCTTCTCCCACTCCCATCACACCATGCAGTATACTTGCAGCGTACTGAATAAGGAGGAACTCCCCTCCCACCACCACCACCATTCATGTGGAAAAAGCTTGCACCACCAGCTACCCTTTCTTTTATTCATCGCTCTGTAAATAACTCCACTTTATGAAAAGCAGCCACTGTGACTCACGGATACCTCTCTAACCACAAGCCATTATTATTTCATGGCCTTTGAAAGAAGGGTCTATAGCAGGCGCTCTCACACTTTAATGTCGGAGCTCCCTCTGATGTTGTGTAGTACACAGCGGCCCTTGTTGCACTCCGTATGCAATCCCTCACTTGAATTCACAAACACTTCCAAGTGCATAAACAGCATGGAAGACAAGTGCCTTGCGAGCTAGCTAATGCTCTGGAACGCCATTGCTGAGGAGATAACAGCAGCCTGCCAAGGCTGATGTCTGGGACTGTCATGGGGGGTGGGGGGGTGAAGAAAGACAAGTGCGTCTGTGTGCCTTTTTATGAAAAATGCTGTTGTTTTCTGACCTCTCATGGGACATCATGTGGTAAGGAAAAAGAACACGCATCAGCGTTACGATTAAATGACCAGCGGATATGATTCAAAGAGTCCCACGATGTCCCTGAGCACCCTTTGGAACGTGTAGAAGGCTCTCGGCATACAGACGAGCTAATGGGCAACCTATTGGTCATGGTAGATTCAGTTTGAATCTCAATGAGGGTGTCAGTGTGTGGCTGCTCCATGACCGACAAGGTGTGGTAGGCCTGCTGGAGTTGATTTAGCCACATTGCCTGTCATTGCGTTAGGCCAGTCAACATCCATCAGTCGAGAGGGTAAAAAGCTTTTTTTTTGTCTTTTCAAGTGTCAAGAGGAAGCTGCTGTCTTTGAGATTATGGAAGATGGAAGATGTCTGGTGAAATTTCACATCTTTGTTTTCTGTACATGACACAGAGCCGTGATGCTAATAAGGCAGATATTTTTTACATGGCAACAGACTTAATAATGCGGTTTGTGCCAAAACCACTTTTGCAGTATGTAGCCCAGAAATGAAGTCTAGTTGGGTGAGTTACTTCTTACAAAAGCTTTTCAAAGGTACACAGCAGTGCTTGGGTGTAGACTGGGACACGCGTACGGTACATGAAAGCAGTGGGCTTGAATCATACAAAGGCTAAACCCATTACAGGTCCAGAGGGGTGGGCAATACAGTGCCTTGTCCCGCTCCTCTAAACAAGACTCTGGGTACTGGAGGCTGGAAAAAAGGCTTGTAACACATACATTAAATTTTAATTGTTTTTCCACCCCCTTCCTTCACATCTCTGAAGTAGCAGCTCCTGAAACCTTAAAAGTGTAATGCCAGCTAGATTTTCATGGCTGTGCCTTTGTAGAATAAAAGATACAACAGTGGAGGGAAAATAATTTACTCTCTGATGCTGGAGGTAGACAGTTGCTTTTCAAATTCCAAGTTTTGGTCCTTTATTTTATTCAGCAGTGAAATGCCATGAATACAGAAAATAATGTCTGTTACAATTCTCAACCATGACCTTCTAATGTCAGAGAACTTTTAACGTATGGACACAGTACACATTAATGAAAAGTATCAAAAAAAGTCGCTGGATCGATCGATCAAAAAGGAAATGAAAACAAAAACAAACCAAAGAAAAGTTCTCACCAATTACATAAACATATGTTTGCTACAGTCCCAATTTACTGTATACATAGGGGGATCATATTCTCAATTATTAGAGAAGGATAGCAGTAGAAAGGATACATGACTCAACTGCCAGACATAATGCTTCATAAAGTATGCACAGAGGTACAAGCAATAAATACACACATTAGGTTAAGCCTTACAGCTACGCAAAGCAGATGCAGAAAAAGCAAGTTTGCTATTCTTAGCGAGCAATGAGAGAGAAACAGTAAAAATTCAGGTAAGTCAGAAAAGAAACACTGAGATTTTTTTTTTCCTCTTAGAAAAAAGTCTGGTAAATTTATGGGTCCACCAACATTTTTTTTTTTTACATAAGTATGCACAGTTATCAAAATACAGACAAAAATCAACCCAGAAAATCCAGACAATCCTAAAATCTAGTGGAGGAGCAGATCGCAGTTCTGGAGGTCTTTCTGGTATTATGTGCAAGCAACTATTTTAGACATTTTTTTTTTTACTTAATTTATACAAAACCCATGCAAATCTACAGGTAATATGCATTCTGTGGCTGACAGGTTTTTATCCCTCCCAAAACAGTATATCTGAGGTAACGCACTCCTATGCATTGTACGTACAGTTAGGCCATCATCCCCATGGTTTTTATTATATTCTTTTTATTAGTTCTCGTTTCCAGTCCACCAAATGATTTTTTTAGACATGCATTTTAAAAAAAACACAATATTCCCTTACAGATAATCTATACATTATCATTCTACAAATGTTTTGAGGACAACCTATTACAATGCAAATCTTCCATATCTTGACGCAGGGAATGTAAACGTTGGGCTTGAGCCACGTCCTATGAGACAAGCGCAGTAAAGTGTAACAGCTCTTGTGGCATTCTCGTAACTCGTGCAATCCGTCGTAATTGTTCTGAATTGGTTGTTGTGCAGAGGTAGGAGCTTTTAGAAAGCCTTTTTGGGTAAGTGGGAGACCCCTTTTTTTTCTTTTTTTTTTGGAAAGACGCAGCGTCCTTTTTATTTGGTGTGATAAGATTATTAAGAACGTCGTCTTCAAGTCGTTTTGCTGACTCCAGCTAAGTATTGAAGGGATAAGCTTTGTTCCAGGGCCCAGTACCCTCTTGACGTGGAACTGGTACGCATGTGTATGTGTGTGTACTTTACAAGCTGAGCGTTTGTACAGTACCGCACGTGTCTTGTGTGTTAAGCTCTTACAAGCCCTGTTCTTTGGCTTGGCACAACACTTGAAAACATACATATGCACAGTGTGTTTCCATTTTGGTCTAAACAGAGCAGACACGTTGCTCGCTGCCGCAGCAAGACACAAAACCACGTCAGGTCATTGACAGCATACGTTTTCAGCAGCTGGAGACTTAACCAAAACAAGAAAGCTGGCAGACCACAAGCCTAAGGTCTGTGTATGCTAGTCTCTGACACATGTGTGTGTTTGTGTAGTTATACTGTGTGTAGTTTCAGGTTTTCTTTATCCCATACAAGAGGAGGCAGAATTTTGTGTAACTTTGGTTTACTGAAAACATAAATGACCATTAAAGCAACAACGCTTTTCTAGATGACACTGGCTGTGAAATGATGGGACGTAGTTTCCACAGTAACTACCTCTCTTTAAGTCACCCTAAAGCGTGATATAAAAAGCTGGCTGTCTACCCAGAGCGCCATCAGTGGCGATGCCTTTCGTACGCGTTTGGAAGCTGCACAGACCCACGCGACGAGGATTTGATGAAGTTAAAGCAAATCTCACCTAGAAAAAGGTAGATAATCCTCTTCCGCAATGGCTATTACTATTTGCTTTTCCACGGTAACCAAGCCACATCATTTCATATTCACTTGAAAATGTGACTTATTTGGCTTCACTAGATATTCTTCATGTTTGGTTAGCGATGTTTTCAGTTTCGGTTTTGACGCGGCTCGGAAGAAAGAAAAAAAAGCCACGGAATAAAGACATTATTTTGACAGTCCCACTTAGAACAATACATATTCACCAGGTTAGAAAAAATAAAAATAAATAAAGAAAAAACAACTATGTGTAATGCATAAGAAAAAGTAAAAAAAAAAATAGAATAAAATAAAAATTCACAACAACACAATGTTTCTGCACTTCCATTGAATACACAAATGTTTTGGTCATGATCCACTTTTACAGTTAGCTGCTCTCTACCAGTTACAGCACAAAATGCCTGCAGTTCAAACATCACATCACCTCCTACCTATGGTATGTCTGGCAGAAAATCTCCAAAGTGGACTTTTTTTGTTTGTTTTGTCTTTTTTTTGTATGAGTTAGCAAATTTCACATCAAAACCAGCCTTTATTTTCCCTCCATCTTCCTCATGATCATCTTTGTATAGGGCTAAATGAAACAATCCCAGAGGTTATTCCAAGGTAGTTTGCGGAACAAAAGCTTCTCTTTGTACTAGTTTAAAGTGGCAGAAGGCGGACCAAGAGGAGTTTGGTGGCTTCTGTCTATAAGCTATTGGCCATTGCTAGTGTTGGCTTTGGTTTCTAGCTGTTGCCTGTGACTGTTTGAAGGTAGACAAAGCTTTCGAACGAGGAGGTAAAAGGAGAACAGTGAGAAGAAAATTATGCAGAAATGCATTTGTTTTGGAAATGGCGCTTTTTAACAAACTTATTTCTTCCCCAACTTAATTTAAATTTTTTTTGTTTATTCACAAACAGATAACAGACTGGAAGCCAACTTTTTTCTTATTTTTTTTTCTCCTTTGTTTTTTTTTTTTGTGTTTTTGGTGTTTTTTTTATGGACAGCTGCAACAACAGTCTTGGTACCGCAGTTCCGTTTCTGGTGTGATTTGGGGAATGGCATTTACAGTTGGTGGTATCTAAAAAGAAATCGTATTTGGGAAATTAACAATGGTTTTAAAAGAAAGCTGAAAATAATATACTGGGTTTCATAATAGTAGCAACATACAGGCAGTGACACAAATTTCTGAGACTACTCCTGTGCAAATGATAACAGAGCAACAACTTGAATTGAACCAGCAATTGTCTCTAGACATTAACAACTACTGTGGGTTGGATTATTCACAAACATAAAATGTCTTCCTTTTTGGCAGTATATGAGGCCGCTAGCTTTCAACGGAACATGGTGTTCCCCATCCATGAGTCTATCATCCTTACACGGTATGTGGCCACGCCATCCCCTAATGAAACAGGTCTCAAAGAGTTCAATTTTTTTCCCAATCAGACATCTTATGCCTGCTTGTGTTTGGGGGATCCCAAAGGGCTGCAACAAAGAGTTCCTTTGGCCCAGTCTCTATCCGGATACATGCTCAATAAATAGTCCCAGTGGTGAGAGAGACAAAGAGAGTCAGCTGTGGTTGCTTGGACTGTGGAGTGGTTTCTAGTCTTGCGGGAGGTCTGTGTGAAAGAAACAGTGCGGTTCGGTGAAGGGATATGTTGACCAAAAACTGTATCCTAGTCACTCCAGATCTTCCGATAAGTTCCCTTCCTCCAGCTCCCGGTCCTCCTCCAGCTCTGGACTGTGATTGGCTGTCGTCACAAGTGACATCGGACAGTCGTCGTCGTCCATATTAAGTGGCTCCTCCTTTATGTGAATGGGTGGCCTATGACGCAAGCACATAGGCGATAAATGATAAATGTTAGATTTATTCTTTAATTCAATGACAAATCCCTGCAGCACGATCACATTTAAAGGGACAGTTCATCAGAAAATGACAAGTTTTCTCAGGCATGCAGTGCTATTTATCCATCAGGATGGTTGCATTTGCATCTGTTGAATGTAATGAAACGAAATCACATGTTTTAGGGAAAAAGCAGATAAAGGCTTGTGGGCCATTTAGTTTCTCTACTTTTCAACGAATGCAGACACCTCTGCATCAGAATCTCCACAACTGGCCAACTGATACCAAAACAATGGATAAATAGCAATACAGGCCAGAGGAAAAATACACATGATTTTATGGTAAACTGTAAAGTATAACATTTAAAGTAAGGGAAACCTCATTTACAAGTAAATTATGAAGGGAACATAGTCAGGTGACTTATTACCACCATAACGCAATGTGCAAAAGAGGTGTGGAGGAGTAATTCCCGTTACTGCATGGACTGTGTTCAGCTAACAGAGAAATATTCAGTGGCATCAAAAAAACAGGCGTTACATGCATTATCTAGAAAGTAACATGTTGTTTGCGAGACACTAATTCGACATGATGCCTCACGTCTACTGTAAGTAAGCGCATGAAAATTGCATGAAAAACATGGCCTCTGTAAGGCCGATAAGCTGTGATGTTCCAGACATGTTTGGCATTTAAAAGTTTACTGATGACACCAGGTTGAAATACATGAAAAAGGAAAAAAAGAGGGGGAAAAACAGGCCACATAATAAATAATGGAGAATTTCTCATCCCTGAGCCCCCTGGAGCAAAGGCAGAGGAGAGGCTTTTTTATCTAGTTAATAGAAAGCGCAGCCACTCGTTAATATGCAGGGGCTGTGCGTGTCGCTCCTCAAGAGGAAAAACCGGCAGCTAGGTTCTGCCATTAATCAACTTCAGCCCCGGCAGTTCGCTCGGACACCATGATACATGTTTTTAACTCTAAATGGATGAATATCTTTAGCCAGTGTCAATAAGCACTGGGCAGGAAGCAGCAATGGCGCTGCTCACAGGACGCCTTATGTTTCAGAACAACAGAGGAGTGGGCGGGGGGAAAAAAGAAGTGTCGGGCCACTAACAAGAATAATAATGCTGTCACACACAAACAAGGCATAACACGATCTGGGGCTCTAGTCAGGGAGAGGGGTTTGTGCCATGATGATAAATCTGACAAAAGCTAATTATTTTTGACACATCGGATGCATCAGAAAATCCCCCTAGACTCTGAAAGAGGAGAGCGGGGAGAGAGAGAGAGGGAGACTTATCAAGTGGTAGTATGTTAGGAAGCCTCTCTCCTGGGTTGCCTTCATCAGTGGAAGCGGGGAGGGCAGGGGGGACTTTGAATTTGAAAAGAATTTTAAAAGGTACAGATGACTTTAATATTCAGAGCCAAATACTGTAAATTAATATTCTGATGTGGTGGGATGAGAAAGGGAGGCTGATCTTAGCAGGATGCGAACAGGAGCGGATGAACCTTTCTGTTTCTGTGCCTCAGGTTTACAGAAGGTGGGAGATAAGACAACAACACCTCCACGTCCTCTTACCTGCCGATGTAACAGCTAACAGCATGGAAAGACAGATTTTTTTAAAATTAAGTTATTTATTTATGTTGCCGATGGAGAGTAAAACTGGTGTTGAAAGGTGATAAAATGATGGGCTGATTGCCAGAAAGTTACAAATTTGTTGCTGAAATATTTTATGTTCTACATGAGTGCTTGGACAAAAACACTTTCTGAGACACTAAAATGTGGCTGTATAAAGGGATGTTTAGGTCACTATGTGAGGCTGTACCCCACCTTTCACTCATTAGTTATAGCTGTTCATAAACGCCATGCTGTAAACATTTAATATGTCCACTGATGCTGATCAGTACTTTATATTTGTATACTAGCACCAGATACAAATCATTGTTCAGCTGGTGCCCACAGCGAGTGAAGTGATGCATCCCTAGTTATGTCGAGCACAATAAAAAGTGTTTCATAAAGAAGAAATGGTGTTTTTTTAAACACCATTTCCCGAAAATGACAATGAGTCTGTACTTGAATGCATCACGTGGATCACCTGGCAGACTGGAATGTGTTCTCATGCACCTCATTTGATGTTTGTGTGGCTCCGACGATAACGTTCACAGGCTTTGTGACACTTTATTAAAATATGTGGATGAGCCATTTAGTACTTAATAGCTAGCTGCCATTATTGAGTCACTCAGCAGGACTTTTGCGATGTAATAAATACGCAGTGCTTCGAGTGTGTGTATGTGTGTGTGGGTTCTAGAGATGCCTGGCTCTCACATCAATTGGAGATTAGCACCTGCAATCATGCAGAGGTATGTCGGGACAAATGCGATCATTAGTGCATGGATCTAATGGTAGGCTGCGATGGGGGAGCAGGGGAAGTAGTGCGGTGAGGAAGATAGAGTATGAGAGGAGTGCAGGCAGCCTGGGGAAGGGAGGGAGGGTTGGTAGTGAAGGAGGGGGCAATAAAAGTTTGCAAAATTTCAGACACCAAAGAGAGTTGGGCCTCAGTGTGATGACACGTTTATTGGCTCTCATCTCAGAATCAGTTGAGTGAACAATAACTACATCACTCAGGGCTTGTTGCGAGGAGGTTTGCAGATGTTTGGACTGGTGTTAAGGACACTACTACTTTTTAGCCTGTGGCTACACTGAACAAAGCCAAAGGTTTCAGTGGAAATATAAACAATAGACTTGGTTTCACCTAAAACCAGTCATTCATTTAGACATTTAAATTGAAAAAAGATGTGTTTACAGTCTTTAATCCTGTTATCAAGATTGGTGCAATTAAATATCTAACTCACTCAACGTGGACACGGATTACGCGGCTCCAACCTAAAACATGTTTTACGAAATGAAATAATCAATACAATAAAGTTTTTAGACAGCGTGGCACTTCTGCATAAGTATTCAGAACCAAAACTACATGACGTGCACACGCTCACACCAGTATGCACAAACCCGGGATGGCCCGGGGCAGCCTGCTTTGCAGTTAAGTAGATATCATTAACCTTCGGACATTTAGGAGAAGAAGAGGTTTGAATGGACTTGCTTGTGCTGAGGACTCCTCTCCAGAGAAAGGCCTTCAAGGTGATGTACTATTTAGTTTAGTGCTACAAGCCACTCTATTATTTAAACACATCTTTGAAAAGCCATTCATGAAAAACACATTTCTTCCATTTTGAGGTTGTTGTGGCTTTGTAAAGGCGGGCGGGGACCGAGGGAGGAAGAGAAGGATGGATGGATGCGTCTAATCTTCTAATCTAGCTACCCTTGCAAGTGTCAAGGCTAGTGCGGCCGGAGAAAAGAGAATGCAAGAAAAAGGAAGTGCTGTCCTGTTACTAAAAATTAAATGAGCCGAGGGAGTGGTAACACTGGATTCTGTCTGGAGCTGGGCAGATTTGCTCCACTTATTACCCCCTTTCAGAGAGGGGTAAACATGTCCAAACAGATTAATGTATAGATGTCTGGTACTAAGGACTAACCAAACACTCCTCTGTTCTCTCTGATACACTTAGTCACATGAAGCAGAAGTGCATCTTTTATCCATTAAAGAAGTGACTAGCTGATAGGTTTCCAACATGGTCTTTGAAGGAGAGTGGACGAGAATCATATAAGAATCATTTCTTTGTGTTTGTTTCCGTGTGTGCTTCATTTTTCCACAGCGAGTGCTTACGCAGATAGTTCTTTGTGACATCAGCAGCCCAGACATTCCTAAAAGTCACATGAAATCAATTTTTAAAATCACTCTCACTCTCTCTCACACTCGCTTTCTCTTAGCCACGTTAAATGAGGGATGAGGAAGGGAGAGATTTTTAAAGTAATTAATGCTACACTTGCTAAATATTAATAGGCACAGTCTTGCATAAAATACAGCAGCTAAACCCCTATAATGCAGACGGTGGTGTAATTAAAGACAAATGTGTAATAGAGCCTATTTATAGACTAACTGTTGGCCAAGCGTCCGCCTCACCTCAGGTATAAGCACAAAGACAATCAAATTACAGCAGAAGATAAAGGATGAGAAAAAGTCTGCTTATGATATCGTACGTACTGGAAATTGAACCCTGCCCTTGGGTCAGAGAAAACTGAAATAAATACTGATACAGAGGGTTAAATGTCAGGCAATTAAACTAACAAAGGAATTCAACGTAGGCGTACAAAGGGGAGGGGTCAATGTGTGCTTGCATACTTAGATAAGCACTCTTAAAAATGTGTGAGGTGTAAATTAGTGCATACCCACCACATTTAACATTATGAAGCATGAAATAGGAACTCTGATCCATCGTGTGCATGCTGCAACATCATAGGTATGCTGTAATGGTTGTCATTTAAATCCACACAGCAGCTGTTATGGGCTGAGTAAAGGGCAGTATAAGCACCGGCAGCTTTTAATGAGATCGACTGGGGGTGAATTGTAGTTTGTGTTTCAAAAAGCTTTTAGGTTTTCTAAAAAGAATCTTAGACAATGTCTTAAGATCAGTGTTTAATCTGAGAAAAGTGCAGATGATGTGCACAAATTTGAGTTCTTAGAGGTCTAAGTAGCCCCAAGAGTTAAATTACTTGCAGGTATATTTTCTTCTATGTGCAGGAGCTTACATGTGTACTGGAGGGGAGTATCTGGGGCTGCTGTGTCCGTTGGTGTCCAGGTGGTCGACTGAACCGTTGAGGTCCTCGTGGGCTGACTGCAGCAGCATGGGGGGGCTGCCGCTCAGCGTAACTGGGGGACTAACACCCAGCAACCCCGGTGGGCTCCCTCCCAACTGGCCAGGCGGACTTCCTGCGGTCAGTCCGGACGGGTCTCCGCCGAGGAGGCCGTGGCAGGTGCCTCCCATCGGGCCTGTGGCACCACTCCCCATGAGCCCTGGGGTTCCCAGCAAAGGCAAGGAGGTCTCTGCTAGGGCAGCCTGTGGGAGGAAGAGACAAGTAGGGAATATTAGGAATTAGAACTTGAATAGACAGAGACAGGTCCAGGAACACTGAATAACTGGGTGCATAAGAGGGAGTAATCATTTACTGTCACACAGTTGTTTTGGTGGTTTAGAGGCAGTATGAAGAGTGAATATTATGATTTAACACAGTAATTATTTAAAGACCGTGGCTCAGTGTTGTTCAGCTGGAAACTATTTTTCCCCATGTGACACTTTCCTGACAACTACTTCCCCTCACCTGCCATTCCTGTGCCCTTGTGTGGTGTGGCTATTAAAAAAAAAAGTCCCCCCAAAACTTTACCTCCAAATAATAAAAACTCTTGACACTTTCGCCTGCTGAGCATTAAAGTTATATACGGTGATTAAATTTTTAAAGTTTTTGCCATGAGCACCTCGCCAGCGTACACTATGAAGGCAAATCATTTATGACAGGTTAGATAAATATTAATGCACATGCCCTTGCATTTGCACATGCCGCTATCAATCTAGGGTGGCTGCCACTGCTGAAAGAAGGGAAAAAGAAGGGAATCAAGGAGCGAGAGTTGCTCCTTGATTCAACCACAGGGTGGCCTTCTCTGTCTGATGGCAGACCGGAAGAGAGCAGAGTGAGTGGAGAGGTGCAGAAATTCACAAGCAAGGAACAAGGTGGTAATTCAAGTTAGAAAAAGAAAAAAAAAACTTGCTCCCTCATATGCAAAGTGGAAGTATGAATACGGAGTTCTATTGTGCACATTAACTGTAATCATTCAGTCACTCAGGCAGTGGTCCTGTCTGTCAATCAAGTAACACCGGCAGCCAGCTCAAGGTTTTGGTCTGTACCTGTAAGCTGGCATTTAGTGCAGTTCCATAGCCAAGACTGGAGGGCAGATTCTTGACAAGTGATGGGCTTCTGCATACAAAAAAGTAAGCAAAACAAACAACAACAAATGAGTCAATCAGTTCATAACATAATGTGTAATGTAATGCTAATAAGAGAGTGCAGAGTGTATTTAACAACGTTTCCACTGATCCTTTTAATCTTTTACTGATCTGGAGCTATGAGTCAGCAGAGCACCTACCCCGTGATCTTCTGCGACCTGCGTTTCTGGTACTCCACCTCATCTACTGTCCACACTGCCCCCTTCACATTCTCCACGCGCACAAAGCACTTGTGCAGACTGAGGTTGTGGCGGACAGCATTCTGGAGGCAGAGAAATAACGCACAGGTCAGAGGGATGAGGTAAAAAAAAAAGCGAGTCATGTTCATTCATTATCCATCAAGAAAAAAAATGAAGACGAGGAAGGCTTCAAAATTGATTTTTTTTCCCCTGCATTTTGAAGAAATTCTTAACATTCACGCACCATTGATTTAATTAGTAAAAAATTGAGTGAGAGCGAATGCTCTTACAAGTCCTGCACACAGTACATATCAATCAGAGTAAGTAGGCTAAAAGGAGGTAATCAGCATAGCGAATGGCTTATGGTGGTGACAGAAGTGGTAATGCCGGCCTTGATAATGTGATGTCAGTAACCCTTCCTGCTCCAGAAAAGCATTGCTCTTAATGGACACATCGCTTAAAAGATGACAGTATTGGAAGGGGGAGAAAAAAAAAAAAGTCGTCAGGAGGCCCCTATGTTTGTGTGTGTTAGAGACAGTGTGTTCCTGCAGAAGTCAGGGCATTAAGCTGAACTGACTTCTATATGTCTAAATACTCTGGTAAAATGACACGATCATCTTTTCGATATTATTATCAAAGCTGCTGTTAAATTAAAAGAAAACAATAAGGTGTTTTCATTAATTACTAAATAAGAAATAGCTAGAGAAAGAAGCACTCTTTTATTAATATGACAATACGTCCATAATTAAAACATGCATCAGACTCTACAAATAATAACCTTGGCTTTAATATCCCTGCCTCTCATATTTATCATCTCCCTTAGCTTGGTGTGTACTGCTCAAGAAAAAGGGATTCAGAAAAAAAAGAAAGAAAAAAACCTCATAAGCAGATCTCGCATCTGACCTGAAAATCCCAGGATTTGATTGATCTTAATGCCCATGGCTCTGAATATGATAATTTTAATATTAATGAGCAAATGAGCAGTTTTATTATGCATGCTATATAGTTAGAACTAATAAGCTTCTGGGTGAGAGAAAAGAGAGAGAAAGGAAAAGTGGGGTGTGGGGTGCAGATCCCTCTTTTGAGCTTATGAGACCAAGCTGAGATATTAAACTACCTTTCATTTCTCTCCTTTCTTCTTCCCCCCTTTTTTTTAAAAACAAATTCTCTTCATTAATCAAATGACAGGCCGATCGCTGATCATCCCCCTAATGCTTACAAAGGGAAGCGCAAGGCTGTAGATGTAAATAGATCGCACTGGCTTTTGTGCAGGGTGGGGCAGATTAGGATATTTTTCTAAAAAAGGAGCAGGGAAGATTTGAAACCGTTCAGATGCTGGTGGCGGTGGTGATGTTGGTGGCAGCGGTGTTGTTTGGTGCCAGTGAGAACATATCGTAACATCACTACGCAGCAAAACACGGAGCGCGCTGTACAAACTGGAAAAGGGCACCCATCTTACTACGTGTCCTCTTGTATTGGTGATCACACACCCATGTGCTCATTTGCATCCCAAATCCAAATTAATTCACTTTGCTAAATCTAGTGCTGCGACGCGCCTCGCATGCTGATGAGCGGCTCGTTGAGTTTTCCCTCCAGTCCTCTGTGCAGCCACAAAGGCTAAAGGGAGCTAACAAATGACATACAGGGGCCAAGGATAAATAACAAAAAAAGAAAGCAATGAAGACAGTGGTGCTTAAATCGGGCTTTCTTTATCAGCAGACAGGCACACTTCTGCTTAAAACATGTGCTGCAGGAAAAATATCTTTCACCATCTTTGTGTTGGGGGGACAGGACAATAAAGTTGTAGGGACAGATATACAAATGGGCCCTTTTGTGTGAGTAAATAAAGAGTGCTCCCTCCATGACAGGCCAGTTCTCACTTTGCCCCCCTTGCTTTAGTTCCACACTCTTAACCCCTCTCACAGGCACAATGTATGTGCTCACGTGTACATTGAGTTCCTGTGTGCATGCATCTTTGGCCTCCGCACAGTGGAGAACTGGTTAACAGGCAAACAGCCATCTTTCTTCCTAATTAACCAATGATATGCGAGAGAAGGTGGTTTTCGGGACTAGGAGGAGGGGTGTATCTCTTAACAAAAGGTGCTGATGATGGAGTGGCTGCTGTATAATTAGTGCGTCAGAGCCCTCTCCTCTCCACGCCAAGCCTCCGCTATTAATTGCACCGAATTAGAAAACGATATCTGAGGGGAGAATAATTCTTTCGCCTGTCATTTCTAAACAGAAAAGGCAGAACGGTGGAAAAATAAATAAGAAGAAGAAAAGGGCTCCATTCAAGACAGAGGTTGGAAGGAAAGGGGAGAGGAGTGCTAATCGCTCTGTGCTGAGCAAATATATGCTTTCTTAAGGTTTTGTGTTTGACTTGAGCAGGAGGAAGGAGCAGGCTTTGCTGTGATGGGAGTGAAAGTGCACGGGAGGGTGAAGAGGGGTGTTCATGAAGGTTACCTTCCAAGTTGCAGCATTGCGTCTGAAGTAAGCGAACGTGCGCGTGAACCAGCTGTAGATTTCATTAAGTGTTAACTGCATGTCAGCAGAGTCCATGATAGCCTGAAATGAGATGACATCAAATAACGGTTGACTAACGAGACCAGGTAACTGACACGCATACAACAACAGACAGAGAGGAGAGAGGCAGAGCTGCCACGATTCATGCAGCAATTAATTTTAATCTAATCAGGCAAAGTTAATTTATTTCCCACTCACCTGTCTTATGAGGGTTGCATAAGTAAATGGCGGTCTGACATCTGCGTTCTTATAAAACTCATAGTTTGGGGCAATCTCTGGAAAAATAAATACTGTGTCACCACCTGAAATAATTGGCACATTTTATTCCTTTAGGTATTGAATTTACTCAAGGTTACATCAAATTAAAATGGGGTGGGGTAAGGATTGGGGTGGAGATGGGGATGGAGGGGGGTTGACAGAGAAAGGGGGCACATCAAATCAACATTTTCCATGTCTAACAAAATGCATTTTTAATTAATCTCTCTCGTGAGAGATCTTAAACACTAATACATCCCATAAAATGAAATCCGTGTAGTTAGTTAGGCTCAAGTTGAATAATTTATGTTGCTCCACACTAAACACAGAGAGTAAATATAAACATCAAAAGACGTCCCGTTTAAAATGCAAAGCTTAACACATTGAATGTCTTAATGTAATAAATATTGTATTTTTTTTCCCACCATTATTTGAACTTAATTAACATTCATGTAATATTTATGCACAGAGGAAGTTCTTGTCTATTTACATATAGAGTGATTAAACACACGCTTGCTTTTATAAACCCACCACCAGACAGCTCACACTGGTAAGACCAACAAGCCTCTGCGGTTTGTGGGTATGCATTTATGTCAGTTGTGTGTGTGTGTGTGTGTGTGTGTTCACTTTCATGTCTGTGTGTGTGCTAAACTGCTAGAATATGATTAGTTGAAATTACTATTAATAGTCCAGAGCTCCGGGTATTGAACATAATTTTTTCAATAGATAAAAACAGAAACGTATCCTAAACTAGATAAGTGGCATTCTAGTTTATGTCAAATAACTAATATATAAAATATATAAAAATGAGAATAAGCCACTTCATGTTAAATTCAATCAGGAATTGAATTTTTCAGTAACTGGAAGTATTTTGATATCTGTGTTAGGTGCTGCGCTGAGTAGTTGGTCCTACCTGACGACAAAGGCATGGAATATTTGTCCGAGTGGCGTCGGCGCATGGCTCCCATGCTGGGGACGTTTGCTCCTCCCAGCACCGATGGCACGTGGGGCATTGCAGCCATGGGTGTGATAGGTGCTGTGGGCGTGGTCGGTGTCTGAGGTAAGTTGGGGGGTGACGCCGAGGGCAGGTTCTTGGACATGGTGACGCTGGACACCAAGTTGAGCTGCGATGGGAGGAAGACAGAATGTGATTGGTGGAGAGCGTGAAAGAGACAGAAACAACTTGGGGGAGGGGGGTAAGGGGGAAGGAGGAGGAGGAAGGCATTATTTTGTGGTTTCTCTGACAGAGCAGAGTGTCTGCTCTCCTCCTCTCTAACACAGCTGTGTTTCCACTAACAAGGCTCGTGGAGAGGAGCCAGCCCATCTCCACTAATTACAACCACCAAATTGTATCATAAGAATTCTAATTAGAGCACGCTGTTCAAGATTATCCAACGATCAGCCTCCGTGTTATCCTGGCCCCATCTCTCTTTATCTCTCTATTTATCACACCCTCCCTCTCTCATTTCCTTCCTCCCTTTCCATTTACCCCACTGCAGCCACCCATAATTCTTATGCACTGAGGAAATGAGCATATCAAAACTCTTTTTCTACACTGTTGGAGTGCTTTCGCGAACATGGGCTGTCTGACCCTAGTCTCTAACCACAACTTTTCTTACAACAGATTTGAGATATGTCACAAAAGGGGAAGGCTAAATTATTTATTTCCTGGATAGTTTTAGTTGACGGGGTGATCGGAAAGTAGGGAGAAGATGGGTTGAAGTTCTCAGCCTTTGTGTACAGGTTGCAAACTCTACTATCTGATCGACAGGCCCAAATATGTTTTAAAAATACATTTTGGTCAAACTGTATCCAGTGATTTTGTAATTGTATTCTACCAACTACTTCTCGCTTTTTGTGTTTAATGGGACTGTTTCATACTCAACTCTGATTTGTCAATACTAGACTAACCAAAATAATGTAACCAAAAAGGTTCTAGTGCAAAATAAATCCCTCCTGTCACTTTCAGATTCTATATATTTAAATGAAGACACTATTAGCAAATCAAAGCAACTCCGTGGACAAAGTATGCCATGCACAGGGTCAAACTGCAACTAATTATGTTGCTTTTAACTAAAACTGTCTGCATTTGTAAATCTCAACACTGGGTGGTGCATATGTCATTAAACAACTGCTACAGTAACTAATTACATTATGTTTAGTTTGAACTGATCTGCAATTTGTTAGTGAGAAGAATTCAGGAATGGCGTCTGAAACAAAAACAGTAACAGTACTGTAACAAAGTAGTCGCTACACAATAAAACTTTCTTCATGGCCAGGCTTGAGATACTATCAGTGTGCCTTGAGTGTGACAGAGGTATATGACTCAGTGTGTGCCAGTGTAGATTCCTAATGAAGAATCATAAAGCAAGTATTTTTCCCCCTACAAAAAAGCCTAGCCTGAGTTTTAGTCTAATCTAAACTGCTCTGTAGGTGGACAGTCAATCACAGAAATTCAACCCAACAACACAACTGAAAGCTAATATTCCTCCAGGAAAGATTACAAATGTAATAGATTCTTTGTCCTTAATTCAGTGTGACTTTCAGTGCATGAGGAAGTATAGGAAGTGGGAGTTTGAGTTCTTTCTTTGCGTGAGCATACAAAAGACACTTGAATGAATTTACACGGACAGTGACAGCCACTCCACACACATGTGCACTTGGCGTCTTTCTCTCCTTCCCTCCTTTGACATTAGAGGCGAGGAGAGCACTGCTTACCTCTGGCTCTGCTGCCAGCTCTGCTTGCTAATCGTCCAGCTTTTCCACCACTTTTGCATTTCCTTCCCAAATCTCATGTGAGAGGCTCTAACCGACTGGAAAATTCCTAACTGACCTTTTAGTCTCTGCTCTAATTTAGTCGGAATGGTAATGACATCGTTACATATTCAAACCAAATTGCCTTAATTGTGAATCTACAAGTGGAATGCATCCATTGCGAGAGTTTGAATTAAAAGTGACTTGAAAGATGGAAGGGAATGAGGGCGCCGAAGGCACTGAGAGATGGAGGAGCGAGGCTGAGGAGAAGGTACCGGCGGTCATTTGTGGCATGTGTTGATAAATACGATAAAATGTCAAGTTTGAGACACTCCGGTGGATGTAGTGGTTTTCACATGATAATTATATCCCCACTTAGCTATAATGAGCTGCTGTAGTGATGGGCTGGGACAAGGGATGAGTACGGTGAATGAGAAAGAAACTTTAGAGGTTATGGAAATAATGTACATATTAACCTGTTTTAATAGATCGGATCAAGTGTGTACAGCTACTCCTAATATTATCTACTTTTTTTTAAAGCGTGTACCAGGTAATGTTTTAAACATCACTTTATCTGAACACAAACCATTAATTACACTCCAAGTGCTCCCTGTTGTGTCTTTCACTGTTAAGCACTGTTTTACTGTTTTTTTGACAGACTCACACTGCACAAACACACAACTGACACCTTCAATAAAAATAGCAATTCATTTCCTTGCCAGCTATGCCGTCATCAAAGTATGCAATGTGCAAATTTGTGTGTGATTTGAAATGTTTCATGTTGTTTTCTCCGTGCATCCTGTTACATACGTGCTTACTAGACCCTGAATTGTGAAAAACTTGAGGTATTTTTTTTTAAACAGGGTATCTGATAAACACTCACGTTCTGTATGGCAGAAAAAGTGCACTAAACATGCAAACTAGATTCTAAATAAATGCCCTTGTATATGAATATTGGGATGTATTGTATATTTATAATATTAAAACATAAACATTGCAGACTCCTTGCCTTCGAGGCTTAGTGGCGTAGAGTTCCATTTTTACAAAGTGGAAGTGATTACAGCCAAACAGAAGAAGTGAGCACTTTGTTACCTCTCGCTCATTTGAACACACAAGGTTGGGAGAAAGAGAAATGCTAACTTTGACTCGCATCCATCTACGGCATGGCCAAAAGGTAGCATTTAATGAAGTAGAATAGGGTCATATTGGAGGCAGTGAACCAGTGTCTTGTATTCATCTGGTATTAGTTAGCCACGGGCTTCACTAATGAAAAAATAGGACTCACTCTCAGCCCTGATAGGCCAGCGTGGACTGCTCATTTTTATCAAACTGTGGGGTCGATTTTCTGTCTTGCATCTGCAGTTCTACTGGGTGCAAACTCGAGCTGCCATTGGAAACCGGCCAATCACGCTCTCTTTTGTCCCATCTATTAGCTTTTGCAACAGAAACACGCCTGTGCATGTTATTCCCTGCATATTACCTCCCCTTAAAAAAAATGGGGAATCCTCAAAATTGAGAACTTAACTGTTCGTTTAGGAATTCTGTCTGAATTGCCCCCACCATCAAATGCAATTAGCTGCTCTTTCATGTGTGCTTTATGTAATGCAATACTTCATTAGCATCATTCATTCATATTCAGGCATGGATTATAGGCTGCAAATTCTTTATTGGACGAGATGGAACCAAGCTGCTGGAGTTTTGAAGATTAAAAAAAAAACTACAGAGAGGGAGAGGAAGAGAGACAGAGAGAGATTGAATAATAAAAAGGGAGTTTGATTCCTGATGGAATTATGGGATAATTATGCTATCTTGTGATTATCTACATTCTATGATGAGAGGTGATGAGGAAAATTATTCTATTGAAAATAGGCACTTACTAAGCAGCAGAAACACGCTAACAATGTTTTGCTCTCAAATATTTCAAAACGTCTGAAATTGGAAGGAAATAATGTTTGCAAAAATGTATCATCTTAATATCAAATTCAAACACTGGTTAGGAGAGATGCATTTATTTTCATTCAATCTAAAAGTAAAAGGCGAGAGAAAGTAAATCCAGAATGGCATCATTTGCCTCCTTCGGTGACCCCGTTTACAATTTGGGATTTTCTTTTTTTTCTGTAACCAATTTCAGCTTCGCTGTGGGTATTTATGTCAACACCACATCATCTTCAGCACTCAGCTGTAATTTTCAGGTGTTTGTTGTTAAAATGACACGTCTTCTCCTCTCCCATTTCACTTTTGAGTGCCGCTGCAAGCCACTGAGCCAAACAGTCATCAGCAGCCAACAGGTTGTTTTGGCTATTATATCTATCACAAAGAAATGACCCTGCGTTTTAGCCAAGGACTCCACCGCTCCACCATCTAATACACTTCCAAACTCCATTGTCCTCTCGCGGCGCACAATAACCGATAAGAAGCAGATGTAACTCTGTATTACAAATCCCATTCCTCACCCCTCCCCTCCTTTCATCTTCTGTCACTCACTCGCACAACTGCTGCACGGTTAAACTGTTCATTTTCTGCGTTCATGGCCGAGCCTGTTTACAGTATCCAGAGCAATATGCACTCACTGGTTTGGGAGATGACTTGGGTTCTGAGGGCCGCATGTGCAAGTGGGTCATCATCGCCTGAAGACGCTCACGTTCTTTAGAAAGCTGTTAAGAGAAGAAGAGAGTACATTAGAGGAGGGAATACACAGAAGAATGAAAATAAACAAAGGTGAGACACGAGACTTGTCTGGTAGAGAGAAAAAGAACAGAAAAGAAAAAGAGGAGATGAATAAAAAGAAAGCACGAAAGGTAAAAGAAGTAGAAAACGAGGGGCTGGGGGAGAAGGTGCAGACAGGTCAGGCAAAACAAATAGCATTTCATCTTTTTGTCAATAGCAGAATTTAGGTCAGAGAGGCTCTGACAGTAACAAGCTGGCGAGGCCATAAATTAGGTGGTCCTGAGTGTCTGCTTAAAGTCCTGTGGACACTGTTAGGGGGATGGAGCGCAGCCAGCAGCTGCTGAGAGGTGAAGAGGTCTTCCAAACAGGGTGCCAGGCGGCCCCGCCTCCCCGGTCCAGTTAGTTGCTCCAGCCATTGCCTATCATCAATCTAATTCACAAGGAGTGACAGGGACTGGACCATGTGAAAGCCTGAACCCTCTCACGCCCTTAATACATACACACACGGATCAAACACGGAGAGAAACAGACAAGCAAGTAGGTGTGCACGCATACACAGACGCTGGGCCTCATTACTAGTGACGGCTCTCAAGAAAAAAAAAAGAGAAGGAGAGATGGTGGGAGTCAGGAATGAAAGAGAAGACAAAGAAGACAAGAGACAGGACAGGCAACACAAGTGTATCACTGTAATTGGTCACACTGTAAAGAGCAAGCTTCAGTAGCTTGGACAGAAAATGAATACATATTTGATAAACAGCTTGGATCTTTTTTTTTCTATTTTGCACAATTTATTTACTTAAAAAAAACAATTTATCAAACCAGAAAGGATGGAGAGATGCTTGTGTTTAAGCAGGCCCAGACTGGCTGAGGGGGTTAGAATTTACACTGTATACCCTCAATTATCATTATTTTTTAGCACAAAGGAGCTGATTAATAAAACTACCTTCATTCGCTGGGGAGAACTGCTCAAGTCGTAACGAACCACCATAAAGAAACCACCTAGCAGACTGACTGTTTCAGCTGGCACTGAGTTTGTACCCAGTTTGAAATATTTGTTTCTAAAGGAAAAGCAGCGCTTGTTGGCAGTGCTGAGTAATAATGTCGCTCAATCAGCGCTCTCATTATCTAGCCAGCATGACTTCTTAATAAGGTCACGCTCCACCTACTGAAAATAGTTCCCTCCTTTTGAGCTTTCTTCAGGTGCAAAGTGCAGTTAATTAACACAGCAGACTAGGAGAGATGCGTTTGCTATTAATTGGAAAGAAAAAGAAAGGAAGAGAAAATAAAGCATACGCTTAATTCAATTAAAACAGCCATAATGACTTTGGTTGTAAGGCCCGAGGATTCCTTTGTTTAGTGGCTTTGTTGAATTCAGCAGGTCCTGCTTGTCTGGAAGTATTAAGCAGACCACAATATGGCCTTCCTCTCGCACACGCAACTTTCAGAACATAAAGTTTTGAACGGCTGATTCACGAGTTAAGTTCAGTATTGTAAAATAAAACAATATGTGAGACTTCTTCCCCCCGTTTTTTATCCTTTATTATCCGAAAGAAAACGTACCTGTATTTCTAGCTGCTGTACGACCTGCATCTGGACTCTACACTGAGCCGTGCTCCGATCGTCGAGGGCGTGCTCGCTGTTTAGGTGCCTGGCGGTGGAGGAGAAGAGATGACAAGCCAACTTTAAAATCCATACAATATTTCAAGCCCAAAGAAGGCAGCAAGCGAAATTCATTTTCACCATGATCAAAATTTCAGAGGATGATAATTACAGTATCAACTTCAGCACTGTTTTATTTAGATGATAATATTTCTATACTGGGATAATTATCTATAGGATCCCGTACAGGCCCATTGTTCCACTCTGAAATGAGGTAATTAGAAGTAACATGACGGTGTGTGGTGCCATGTTTAACATGACAATAGGCCTGCGCCAGTTTAGATGGCTAACTTCAGTGCCACCCCGAGCGCCGCTTTCTACAGAGAATAAAAGATGCTGGGCCAGCAGAATAGCTTTGTCTCCTTCGTTTACCGAAAACAATACTCACGATTTAACACCAGCAACATTTGACACACAAAAGCGGCTCTTTGCTTGAAGGTGCATTATCTAGCAGCAGACATATTAAATGTATCTGGTGTGTTCGCCTCATTAAAAGAAAAAAAGGCAGCCAGACAGCCATAACAGTCAATGAGGGTTTTTGCCTTGATTGGATTTCGTCTGTAGGACACAAAAGCTCCACCATTAGGATAGACCTTTATTCTTGGTAAAGCGCACATATGCAGACACACACACACACACACACTCAGAGGAACACCAATATGGGGCAAAACGGGGGTTTCTAAAGTGTTGTGATGCTGGGTAATGAGCCTCTATCTAAATGATCATTGGTGACAAACTCACAAAGCAAGCTTTGAGGAGACATGCTTATGAAATGCCAGAGCTGCCACTTTATCTCCAGTAATTATAGGTTAGCTTGCAGACCCTTCAATGATCATTTACAGCTCTGCCTCCAGTGCATTAGAGGGAGTACAAAATCTCTCTCGCTGGCTTTCACTTTATCTAAGAACACACACGCTTGCTTACATTATCATGAGCTTGCACAAACACTGATTGGCACGTATAAAAAAAAAATAGATACACAAATACACAGAAATAAGCCCCCTCCCCCCACAAACCCCGTATTCCTTTATTTTCTTCCAAAAGCCTCACTTCTTGTTTATCTGCAACGTGCAAAACAAGCCAACTCACTGAGCTGGTTCCTCCCGACCTGCCAATCAAAACCTGAATAGAACATTTGTAATCACAATAGCTCTGTACCTTTCAATTAGCCTGTGCACATTTAAAACCATTCCATTCTGTCCCTGCTTATACTTTTATAACCATTTCAGGTCTAATGCTCAGAAATTTTCCATTATAAATCAAAAATGAGGCAACATTAAAAAAAAGTGGGGGGGCGCGGAGAGGGACGGATGAGGGATAGCAGCAGAAAGGGAAGGGACGAACTGGTGGATTTCCTCAGCCCTGTGCCTAATTGCTGTTTCAGAATGCGCATGCAAAAAGGGGCATTTCATTAATCATTTAATCACGTCCCTCGCAGGATGAGGGAACTAATGTTGCAAATACCCTTTTCATTTCACTGCCCATAATGCTATCTTATGCACTTGATGTATGGCGTGTGTCATGAATTACAGCTGCTTCAAAAGCACAGAGCAGGCTGCTCGCTGTCCCTGAAGATACTGCTTTACAAAAAAAAAAAAAAAAAAAAAACAGAGAGAAAGAGAAAAGGGGAAATCTTTATTAAGCTTGCCTCTCATCAACAAGAAGCTTGTTTATCTAATATTTTGCATGTGTTTGTGCTTGGAGGCCTTGTGGAAGTCCTCCAGACAGTTGCAGCTTGCTGCATATGCTCATCCTACTGCTGGCCAGTTAGCAAGACAATTACAGGAAGATTACTACATGCATTTATGAAATATTCAAATGGCTGTATGTCCTACTGTGCATTAATAATGCCACACAAAGACAGAAAGGAAGGGCGGGGGCAGACGCAGATGGGCAGACAGGAAGAAATAATGAAAGAACGCTGTATTTACTGAAATGTGGAAAAATAGATGACTGTGTTTCTGTCCTCTCTGAACTATGAACTTCTCTTGTCTTCTTTCATTAAACAGAAATCTCTTTATTAATCTTATGTCTCATTTTATTTCATTATTCCTGAGTTGTTAACTGACTTTGGCTTCCTCACTTGTAACCAAATTGAAGCATTCTGATGGAATTGTACATTTTGAGGGCAAATAAGAGAATTGATCTAAAATGTAGCATTCAGATAAAACTACTCACACTTTGAGATAAAGAATACGAGCCTTACTGTCCATGAGCCATTCTAGAGAAACACGGATTTCTGAGGATTACCCGTGTGATGAAAGGAATGTAAGAGCAGCGTAGAGAACAGTGTTGCAGAGTGAAATATGTAGCCAAGGTAGCGGAATCAAAGCAAATAAAGAGATAAAGGGACTGATGAACACAGACTGTGGGAGGAGTGATGCACAGCTGTTTTTAACTCTCACATAAAGACTCATTTTTATTGGAGTCTGCAGTTTCTCTTTTCTCTAAAAGAGAGGGGAACAAAACATCTCAAAGGTTTTTCCCAGTAGCTGGGTACATGAATATGTATAAGCCATCAGTGTCCACTAAGGGCCTAATAATAAATCTGCTCAAGTCCAGAATATATGGATGATACACTTTTGCTAATTGACTGTGTGTATTATCAGGGGCTCAGCACAGAAAGTTGGCCTCCATAACTGTACACAAATTGAGAAAACCTGATATCCACAGCATGCATATTTACACACACATTCTTTCACACTGTCTCCTTGGTGTCGGTGCCCTCCCTTTTAAAGGTCTTGTCACGGTGCAGCAGACATGTGGAGTGGTAAAAGCAAGCTTACCTATCCAAAGGGGCCGGGGGGCCTGCCTGACTGAGGTGCCTGCCTCTACAGTGTGTGTATGTGCACATTATATAGAGACAAAGACACTTGCCTGATGCCTTGTGGGTTTAATTAGTAGCGGGTTACAGACACTAGGTTAGCAGCTGAGCTCACCATTTTAACATGGAGCCTGCCTTCCTGCCAGTAATAGGAAAAGCAGAATGGTGACGGAGAGTGTAACAGTTAACTGTGTGTGAGTGAGAACAAGTATGCATTTGCAGGTATATTACTGAGGGGGGGAAAAAGCCAAAGTAGGCGGAACAAGACGTGCATGTACAGGAGAAGAACACATTTGATGTGTTCAAGCTTTGTTTTTTTAAAGCGCTATAAAAATCTGCAGTAAGCTGGAGGCATTTATTGTACTGACAAATTATACAAATAAAACATCCACATTTACAGGTATTAATTGCATTTTCTGTCTCCTCTGTTTACCAAAAAGGCTCCCACCAAAATAGCCCTGGCACGCAACCTAAAAGCATGAATGTTTCTTTCTCTGTAACTAACACAAACACACCCACAAAGCAGCAACACCCACCACTCGGAGAAACATTCCCAGCAATATTATTTCATTTTGAACTTCACAGAGCTAATTCAGGGTGCCAGCCACCTCGCGGCTACCTTTTCCAGGTGAGAACACTTAAAAGCGCACTGAAGAGCTATTAAATGCTGATCTTGACAAGTTTCTTCATGGAACAAAACAATAGATGACTAAACGTGTCACCGCCGCTGAGCCGAGCTCCTACAGCGAGCTACGAGACGCCAGCTTGACTCGGGTCCCCTCTCCCCCTTCCACCCCACCTCCCTGCATACATAACCCACACCCAAGTACCAACATCTAAACTGTCATCTACATCTGACACCCACTTTATGTAACCCCGTTTAAGCTGCACTTGTGTGTGAGTGCATCTGTGCGTCAGTGTGTGTCGTCGACTGGCATCTCCGGAAACATGAAAGGACTCCCTCTGACACCTACAATCACTGCTCCGAGGCACGCCACCGAGCAGCCATCTTTGTTCTGATGACGAGTCTGCCTTCTTTGTTGGTGTCTGTTTTCATGTTCTGGCTGGGTTACAGTATAGAGCCAGCCTCTGACTTGCAGTGGTGTGTGTGTGTGTGTGTTTTCTGTTTTGTACCAATGTTCTGGCAAGTGTTCTTACAAAACCGTCTGCCAACCTGTGCTCTCGCTTTCAAGTATGAAATCTACCCATTTTCCCTCTATCTGTGGAGCTCTCTCAGTTTATCTTTACAGCCATGCATCCTTTTGCATTGGCTTACCAGCTTATTCGCAGGCACATGGCTTTACACACACTGTATCTATGCCCCTCACCTAAATAACCAGCTAAGCCACCTAGACACAGTATCCTTACAGCACACAGACTTACGTGTGTTTGAGCGTGAAAGGAGCATACAGTGCCAAGAAATAGACTGATGTCTTCTATAAGTAAGTGTACTAAGGTGATAGGACAAGATATCAGAAAATCTGCTAATCCGATAGAGGCTTGCCTTATCACGCACACATCTGTTCTCAAGCTGCAAGGCAAACTGTTCTACCTGGACTGCCGTACATGTATTCCAGGCTGGACAATGGATTGTACACATGCATTTGGCTTTTCATAAGCATGACTAGATGATGCTTATGGTTATGCCATGCTCACTCTAGAGCACTGGTATTGGCATTGACATGTATGCGGCACATTTTCCACAGGGGATTAGCAAACACACTTGTCAGACTATGATTCATTGAACTCCACTGCCGTCAATAATGGGGCCTTTAAGTGATTTTATGCCTTGGCAGTGTGTGAAAATGGAGTCTAATGTACTGCCTCCCTCTGTCTTTGAAAGACAGGTAAACACCATGTTTATTAGTGTCATTTCATTTTACAGATACACCTTTTAGCTTTAATTCACAAGCCGGCATTGAATTAGCAAAGCCTGACCTAAATATGACCGTTTTTTTAAAGCCTTTTGTAACTTTACAGCCACTACAGTAGAAAAATGCATAATTTGGAAAATAAGCCAGAACAATGTCCTGATTTTAAGAGTTTGTGCGAATTCACATGGACATTTACAGCCCATGAAAAACACTCACCAGATCGTTATTTCACAGTTAATTACAAATCTAATTAGAATATTCAAATTAAAGCTTTCCCCTTTCTTTTCTTCTCTGTGTGAGAGCAGGGAGCCGGGGAAAGAGTGAGAGAGAGAGAGGCAGAGGGAGACTCTCACTGAGTGGCAATGTGATAACCTGTAATCGGCAGTGCTGCAAACACCTTCTTCCTTTGATGTCCCCCCACTAACATCCTGGCAACAAAGCCGGCCAATTACAAATGAGCTAATTAACTAAATTGTTGATGGAGCATGAAGAGTCCATTCGCTCTGGCGCCTGCACCATGACAACAGTGAATGGGGGCCTTTGTTGTGGAGGTAAGTGTGCGGCCGTGCGAGTTGCCATTAGCTTTTGACGCTTTTTCACAAACCTATCAGGCCCCTCCACGCCAGGAAGGAAAATTTGTTATGGACCAGAGTTGGTTTGAATCCTGCACTACTAGAGAGAAACCCTGTCAACTAGCTGTCTATAAGGTCAAAATGGGCTCTGTGAAAAGCAGTGATGTTTTCTTTGTTAGGCCCCCACAGAAAGACCAAGCACTGTACTGAAGGCGATCGCTTTCAGAGATTGTTATTTCCATCTTCAGTCATTTTTATGTGTTATTATGGCTCTGTTCTGGGAGCTCCCCACCCTTCCTCACACGCACACATGGAAAGCAAGAGGCAGGAACAAGAAACAGCACTACCTCGAGGGATGTGGGTTGCAAAGCAACTTGCAGAGGGACAGCAACTATATTCAGGCTAAAAATGCTTAAACAGCACACCCTATTTGAGATGTGTGGCATCAGATGATTTGGGCTGGCACTAGGATCAACTGATCAGGGAGGATGGCAGCGAAAACTGACTTTTCAGCTTGCCTGAACTACTGCTACACTCAGTATATTAGTATATATATAATATATGTTATTTCCAGTATTACGTATTTGTATTAGAGCATGTCCTTACTTCAAAAACTGTCCAAAGTCTTCACAGATGTTCTCACAGCCGGGCCACTTGCACACACCGTGACCATACAGGGGGTGAGTCCCTCCACTTTCTTCGTGTAGTGAACTAGAGGCGGGCCCAAAAAAATGAGCAAACAAGAAACGGGAAATAGCAGATTAAAGACACGCTGAAAGAGGTCAGAGCACTAATTCAGCAATTCATGTGATGAATAACCAGGGCTAAATCAGACAGAGAGAAAGCAAGGGATAAATGCAATAACAGCAGCTTTATAAAAAGGAAATTTGGGAACTGGGATGTTGATGGCTAACAGCCATTCAGTTTAAATAATCACTACAGGATAACTATATTAAGATGGCAAAGACTAATGTGTGAGAAATAGGCTGGACTACCATCCCCGATGGAAATCTAGTTTTGTCTCCACTGTAGTCACCATCCCATCTTGTAAAGCCATTATGGGGAGGAGGGGTGGAGGCTTTCAAGTAAACATTAAAAATCCAGACAGCCATATAATTTTCATCAGGAGATTAATACTCTGTGTAACTTATGTTCTTTGAGGACAAGGGGAGCAGGGGTGTTCTGGCGTTTTTCAAATGGCACCCAAATAAGTTACGACCCTTCCTAGACAGCACATCCTATTAAAGATGACAGTTTAACCTTTTAGGCCAGGCGCTAGTGTGTCTGTGTCTGTGTGTGTGTGTGTGTGTGTATGAAAATGTGAATAAGAGTGTGTACAGTCTGTGTCTTAGCATGTGTTTGTCTGTATATAGGTTACACATGTGCATGCATGTGTGTGGTCGATGGCTACATGCATTCATGCCTGTGTGTCTTAGTGCAGGCAGAGCTCACCCTGCGTTTTACAGAGGGGCTTTCCCCTCATCGATCCATGGCATGTTAGTAAGCAGTGCTCCTGACAATACTCCTTGTTCGATCATTATGAGACACCACACACCCCTCGGGACACAAGCAGATAAAGTCTTTTTTCCTTCCTTTCTTCCTTCTCTTCTTATCCATTCCTTTCCTCTCTCTTCCCCTCTGTCTTCCTTCTAAAGATATCTTTTTCAAGCCTCCTTTTAGTGGTACTGGAGAGATAGCATCTACTTTAAACCAATTACACAGCACTTCCACCTCCAGTGCGAGTCTATACCGAGCATCTACACAGACACACACACACACACACACACACACCGCTACACCCTAAGTCCTTATTATAATATCGCCCAAGAAAAGCCTTTGAATAATGCATGGGCCAGATAGGCAGATATGTGAACAGTCAGTGTTTCGGTGCTGGATGCATTTATAAAAGACGGCATCACAAGGATAAACATCCTGGAAACGCCACTCAAGGCATCACGTATTCTGTTTACATGACAAGCAAGCATGGAAGGTAATTTTCAAAAGAGAAAAAAGAAAGAAAGCACTAAATACTTAATGTACAAGGGGGTTACCTTGTCTTCTCTGCCAGAGACGCTTGTTGTAAGTGCGCCTGGCTGCATGGCGTCGTCTCCCCGCTTTTGATATGTGTGTGCAAGCTAAGTGTGTTCAACTGAACGCATGGTCCCCCGGGAGAACAAGGCTCTTATTTTTTTTCCTTAAGACACTAATAAACTTTTGAATAAATAAACAAAACGCCCAGCTTTCCCTGAAGTAACGATGGCTTGTTGTTGAGTGCCTTGTTTTGATGTGTTCAATCGTGGCACGGCAACAAACAAGCTCGTGTGAAGAGTACGAGTGCTGTAAACTTTTCATCTTCCCTTGCTTCTTCCTCTGTGATGCATCAAAAAGGTGGCGGATGGCATTTTAGTTGGTTTACCTCTCTCGCTCCCGTTCTCTTTCCCTTTCCCTCTCTCTCCTGTGGTTGAGGGCGGGAGACTGTCCGTTGGCGATGGAATGGTGAGAGATGGGCGGCGATGCTTTGGCGGGATTGGAGGAGGAGGTAGTTGAAGAAGAGTTGTTAGTGGACAGGTCTAAACCGCCGCCGCCACCAACGCCGGTGCCAGTGCCGCTGCTGTGTTTGATGCCGTTGTCCTCCATTCCGTGACCGCCGCCTCCGGTAACGTCCTTCCACAACTGCTGGAGCTCTGCGGGGCTCAATCCAGCTAGAGACATCAAGAAGGAGATAGAGAGAGAAATAGATAAGGGAACAGAGAAAGTATACTGAATGAATAAAGTTGCTCAACTTAATACTTAATACAAAAAAAAGGAAAAGAGTCCAAGCTGTTTTATTAGCTCTCACTTGCACATTGTGGTTTTCAGTTTAGGATGCATTGCACTCTGTGTTTACAGGACAAAAGCTTAGCTCTGTATGGATTATTCAACAGCCAGAGAAATTCCATACAGCTGCATGACTGAAGGCCCTGCTCTCAGCAAGGGCAAACTCGAATATGAAATCACAGTTTCCTGTTTATTGAAGCCACGTACAGTCTTCTCTGCACAGTCAAATACTGGTTTTAAGCTGGTTATGAATCACTTGTGTAGCTCTGACGCACAACGACTCGTGTGTGTCCAACGAGTAAAACTACATAAAAAAAAGACTGATTATACTGAATATGAGCAAGTTCCACCTAAAAACAACAAGCTTTGTCAACTGCTGCTTTTCAGCTTGGCACAGAATTAAGCAGTTTCCTTTTATTTCCTCCTAACATCTTCCTGCCTGTTGTCTTCGTCTGCGCCATTTTGGTGGTAAACAACAAACATAGGTGTTTACTTGGCTCGGGAGGGGAAAAAACAAAAATGGAGCCTGCTCTCTTCTCCTCTCTCTCTCTCTCTCGCTTGTCTTTTTATTCTTCTCTTTTGCCTCTCCTTTGTTCTCAGTAAAGGCAGTAAACAAAAACAACAACAACAACCTCTGAAAGAAGGAGGGGGAGTTGGGGAGTGAGGGAATAGAAACAGAGATGGAAAAACAACAAACAGAGGCAGAGCACAGCTGAGAGAGGAACAGAGGAAGACAGAGAAAGCCATAATCAGATGAGAAAAGAGTGGAAGAGAAAGGAAGAACAGAAGACTAAAAACAATCATGAGGGGAGTTAAGGACAAAGTGAATGGTAGAAGAGCATACCAATGAAGGGATGGCAGACAGACAGACATACTTAAAGATAACGTATGAGAGACACAGCAGCATACCAATTAGAAAAAGACAGACAGGACAGAAAGGCAGATGAGTAGTAGGACAGATGGGCTTGGAGACACTAGACAGCCGGAAGGAACAATAAAACAGAGCCAGACTGTGAAAAGCACCAGTAGACAAAAATACAGGAAGTATGTGACTACTGCTGCAAGTCACGTGCTTAATATCAACGCAACTACCTCCCTGCTCCCTCTTCTTCCCACCACTCCTCCTCCGCTCTCCTCCTCCTCTTACCTGGTGGGGGTAGGGTTTGTCCGGGCAGGGCGGCTTGGCCTGGAGCGGGACCAGGCAGCGTGAGCAGGCCCTGCCGCTGCATGTTGAGCAGGTGCTGCTGCTGTTGGAGCTGCTGCATCTGCAGGAGCTGCTGCTGGAAGACGAGCTGCTGGGCGGCCAGCTGCTGCTGCTGCTGCTGTTGCTATAGAGAGAGAGAGAGAGAGAGGAGGAGGAAGAGGAGAGGAGCAAGAGAGGAGTGAAGAGGAGAGGAGAGGAGAGGAGGGAAAATTACAGACGAATTAACAACTGAGTGAGCGGGAGAGGACAGAGGAGACGGAGCGCTGTTTGTGCGTGAAGAGTGTGCACTCAGTCGCCTCTGCTGTGACCTTAGCTACACCTCTCTGCTTCTTCTTCTGCTTCTCTACACGCTCTCTCCCTCTCTGTCTGTGCTCACTTAGTCTTTCCTCCTGTTTTTTTTGGGCTGTACCACCTTCTTCTCCTGTCTTTGTGTATGTTCATGTCTTTGAGCACATACACACACACAAACAAAGCTATGCTGATATACCAGCTCTCAAGCCTGTCAGTGTATGTGGCTTGTGATTGTGTATGATACTAAGCCTCTGGTATAATCCCCCCCACCACCACCCCTGATAGTTAATTGTCTCGCCTTCACTGATGGTCTGTTACAGCTTATGTGACCAGAGGGAACTAGCAGAGAGAGATTTAAAGCTGCATGTGAATGCATAGACACAAACACGCACAAACACAAACACACATCCACTGCACTACACCCCCCCCTTCCACTCCCTCTCAGCCCTCCTTGTTGGCTCACAGAGTTGTTTATCGCTGGGCCAGACAGGCAATTGCGTAAGCTTTGTGCAAAAAAAGAAGAAAAAAACAAAGACAAAAACAAAAACAACAACAAAATGAAAAACATCAAACTCAGCCATCGCTGCAAAACAACTGAGGAAGGGAGTGAATTTAGAGAGAGACAAAAGCAGTTGGCTCTGAGCTCTGAAACACAGCCGTACTGCAAACACCTATTAGGAAGCAAAAATCTCAGGTAATGATTGGCTGCAAGTGCACATTCACTGAGGCTTAATGGGGTATACTTTTCTGTATTTCCAGTTAGCTGTGCATATGTAATGCTTTAACCACAGAGGCCAGTTTCTGTTGTCACGTTTCTGTATGCTAGTGATGGTGTACCTAGAAAAGTATGGAGACTGAGGGACTGAGAAAGGGAGAGGGGTTGGGTGGGTTTGGGGGATAAAACCTGTGATGCGCTCACTGGAAAACAGGCTGCATAATGGAGTGGTGGCGGGAGGCAGTTTGCCCCCCCCCCCCAAACACCTCTCCTCTGCCTCAAGAGAAATAAGGGAGCAATTTCTATTCCATATTTGATGGCGAGCCTCCTGAAAAACTCTATTCACAAATCCAAACAGAAACAAAGCCGCCGGGAGGTCAGTTGTGACTTCCTGTAAGGGCAGCATAATGGGCTGCTTGAGGAGAGAGAGAGAGGGAGATGAAAAAGAAAGACAGAACGCGTGTGTTTATGTGATACCCATTTTTGAATCAATTTAGCCGTTCCCACAGAATTGCCTGGCCGTGGCTCTAGACCTGGACCGACGCTGTTACGCAAATGTGGCTGAGGCTGTCATGCTCCTCTACTGCTCCATGATATCCAAAGAGAACAAGACAGAGGCATGTCTGTCGACCGGCTGCCTGTCATTGTGATTTATGAGCGATGCACATTGCAACTTCAGAGGTGCTGCATGTGTTTGTGTGCCCGCAGAAACACTTCATTAACGAGGTGGCTGCAGCACCCTTTGACTTGTGTGAGCATGTGTGAATACAGACAAGACATGAAACTGTCTTTAACTGGATCTCCATACTGTATAATGCTAGCAGGAATCAGAGGAGGATAGCCAGCACTGCATGTGTATGCTGTGGGGGTATTGTAGTATTATACCTCCAGGTTAGCCCGCTTAATTACTTTATTTCTAGAACAACAAAGCTGTCTGTTTTATGGTGCTTATTACTATCTATAGAGAATCTACATGCACACATTCACCATCATTTCCCCATGAGGCTAAATTACTATGTTATGTCCCCGGGTGTGCACCTACCTCTTTAACCTGCTTGCCAGGGTGTTGCTGCTGCAGAAGTTGCAGATGAAGCTGTTCCTGTTGTTTCTTATAAAACTCCTGCAGGTGTTGCTGTACATAAACACACAAGCAAATACAAGCAAAAGTAGAAATTCAAAATGAGTTTATGTATTTATCAAAGCAAAGTTAAAAAAAAAAACCCTGAAATTTTCTGTTACACAAACTTGATGAGGCTGATCTATTATATCTTTTCAGTGTCAGACTCAGATCTTTGCAGTCTTTCACAATTTATTTCCTATGGAATGTTAATAGTCCCACAGTGCTGCAGGGATAACAATCCATCATATTAACTATGTATTTAGCTGCCAGAAGGTACTGGCTTCCTTTGGAGTGGTTGAAATAAACAAAATAAACTCTCTTAGGATCAAGCTCTGTACTTTAAACTGATTCTATTAACACACATAGTCAAACCGCTATTTAAACTTTCATATCATTTTTTTTCCATGTGGCTGTTTGGCCTAAAAAGAGAAGCCAAAGCAGGCCAGGCCACTGGAATGCTTGATCCAGTTCTATGCAAACTGCTACTGAAATATACACGCTTTAACAGACTATATGCAAGAATCAATTGAGAAATGTTTTTAAATACGTAAATCAACAACAGAAGGTAGCAGATGTTGATTTTGTGACTGATGTGTATGGCAGATGACCAAGCTTTCTATCAAATCTTATGTGAAACTAAAAATGTTGAGTCACATTTTAAGACAAATCCCTGTACTTGCACAGTAGAGCGTGAAAGCATGTGACCACATCGAGCTGGGGAACTCTTAATGAAGAAGAAGACTCAGAATGACTGACATTCTTAATTAAACTATTGTCTTTTTCTTAATCAAATCTATGAATGACAAATGCATTTCAACTCTGCCGAGTGCGCTTTCTCAAGTTGATTCCAAATATTACATCACCATCACTTATCGTTCAGCTTCTGCTGCACAGCCCAACTATGCCCTACTCTCACAGTCCCTGATGGATGCTTGTCAGGGAATTGAACCAGCGACACACTAGAGACGGTTAATTAGAGGTGACATGCAGGAGTACGTCAATTTCCGATTCCCCTTGGTAAGCGTGTCAAGGACATGGGGCTGTGGTGAGTTGGCGTAACTGGTGGCTGGGCACACTTATGTGGAGGGGTTGTGTGTGCATTTTTGTGTATGCCTGTACAAACACTAGACTACATTTTTATGTGGATTTAAATGTGTAACTGTATGGATGTGGGCAAACCAGCCTAGGTGATGATGGGGTATGTCACAGCGTGAGTGTCACAATGTTCATACGGTGCATGTAGGTTGGAGTGTGTGTACCTGCTGCAGCATTACAGCCTGCTGCTGCTGGAGCAGAGCCTGGAGCTGCTGGGGGGAAAGCACCTGCTGCTGGAGGATCTGCTGCATCTGCTGCGGCGTCATCACCTGGGGACTCATCATGGCCACTGACACTGGAACCTATACATGGACGATGATGGGGAAAAACAAAGAAAACGAAGCTGAATAAGTTTTCAGGCATAGTGGCATGGATCTGCTGGAAGTGTGGTAATTGGTGGTTGGAGAGGTAGGGAGAGCAGGCCTCTCATGGCCGTGATGCTTTGCAGCCTAGAGGAGATGCTGAAGGACAGATGGGTGCCGTGCCTTTGTGTTGCTCATCTTATTTTCCTTCCTTTACCCCGCTGGGAAAAGTAAAGGATTTAAATAGACATAGACCTTAATTAGCAGGACCCTTGAACTCCCCCACTTTATCAGCACCGCTATTATGAAACAGCGTGAAAAAATGCACAACTCTAAAGTTGATTGAAACTACGCTGATGAAGTGGACGCATGGCAGGAACAATCAGCATTATGTCATGGGAGTTTGGGGTGTACCTGAAGTATTCTTTTTTAATCTGTTGGAACAGTGTGAAAGCAACTCTTAAGTTCTCATAAAGGCTGCTGGTGTAGTAGGCTACGTAATTTTGAAAAATGCATGCTCTTTTTAGGTAATACTCGCTGCAGTAGAAGAACATCTCCAAAACAAAACCAAGATGCGTACGCTGCTTATGCCACATTCTTCTGAGGAGACAGTGCGAGCCACTTCTGAGGCAGCAGAACAGTAGAGCGATGATACGTTTCTCTTCAGGCTTTGATTGCATGCACACGTTCTAACAGGGGAGCGTAGGCTTGCAGTGATATTGCGGAATTTCTGCTCCTTGTAGCTGCTTAAATATTGAATGACTTTTGTGTGTGTGTTTGTTTACTCCTCAGTTATGGAAAAAAGAAGCCAACATGAGTGAATGATTTAGTGTTCAGTTCGGTTCAGTAACACAACAGCTCAATGCTTTTTTACTGAATAAGAAGACTAAAGTGGCACATTTCCAACATTTGCAGATACAAATTAGTTTGGTGTTTCTTGAACAAGAATTGTGGCATCCTAGAGCTGAATGGTAAACAGGCAGGCATTTTAGACCTTAACATAATTAAAATATCAACATGTAGTAACACTTTTACTGAACTGCGACACTGCTTAGCATAGAGGTGCCATGACAGTAGCTAGCCTATATGGAGTGTCAAGGGGCCAATAAGACGTCCCTGTCCTCATCGCCAGCTAATCAAGCTGGCTTGATTACTTTCCATGTGCGTCTCTCCTCCCTCCCTCTTCCTCTCTCTCTCGTTCTCTCTCTGTCAGGCCTTGACACGTCCTTGTTTAGTTCTCCTCTCCTCAACGCCTACCCCCCACCCCAGGTTTTCCCCCCTCTTTGATTAGCCGAGACATTTGCATGGTCACTACACATTTTTCATTTTAGAAGTCATTATGCATTAGTGGCTCCTGATCGCCCGCCTTGACTAATCCTGATGAACTGAAAATCACAGCTGAAGGTCAACTTCCAGCCGGCCCCGCTGCACATTCATATTCATATTCAAACAAATCCTGCCTCCATTGTTCATTAGGGTCTTAGAGAGAAGGGACTCCATCTAAGGTGGAAGAGATGGAGGAGGAGGAGGAGGAGGATGTTGTTGTGGTACATCTCTTTTCTTCTCTGGACTCCTCGATGCAAGAGTACAAGAGAAAATGCACAAGGTGCGGAACAAAAGCCGTCAAAAAGTTGCAAATTAAACAGTCCACATGTAATTATGCAAATGCTGTGCTTACACCTTCAATGCTATTAACCCTTATAGGTATATTTGCAAGGTAAGTAATTACCCCCGCAGTCACTCCTGTTTTTGTGTTAGATACCATTACAATGGGATGCGTGCAGCCGAGAAACAACACGAGAGATGCACTCATTAAGACTATTAATTGGGTGCTGGCTCAGAGATGTTTAAGTTTACAAAAAAAGCACAAAGTATGCAGATGCATATATTTTCTGCATGTTATTTCTAACCGTTTTTAGCTTAGAACTGATAAACTATAACCATTCAAAGTCAGGGATTTTAGCAGCAATGAATACAACTAAACAAAACAGAAAAAATCAATAAAAACAGAAAGCAACCAAGTTATGAGATCAGGAAGCTCTCTTTATGCTTTTATTAACTTTTTAGAGACATAATCGGTGATAATCATCTTCATTTCACAGCTCCAAGCAAAAAAAAATAAAAAAAAATAAAGGAAGGGGAACCAAAAAGAGAGAAAAGGCAGAAGGAAGAAAGAAAGGGGAGAAAAGGCACTGGCCCACGTCTATTGTGAAGTGCAGCACAATGCTAATTCCAGCATTTAACTGCATGCTTTTCTGCTTGACGTATCAGAGGCTCCAAGATGAAAGCAGATAAGTAATTGCTCTCCTGGTTCTTATTCTTCACTGACAACCCATAAATTTAATTTTACACACACGTTCATTTACATTTTCGAGTATATGACATGATAATTGCAGGAATATAACACCTCCATTCTGCAGGATACTGCAGGAGGGCTTGATTGACATGAGCGGTGAATTGAAAGGAACAGGAGGCTGAATTGCCTCTCCTTGAAATGATTTTGCCACGAAGGGATAAAATTAATGAGCATTTAGAAGACGCTGGCAGTGGCGTAAACATCCGTGCACCGTGAATAGACTCTCTTTCGTAGAAGCAGAGCCGTGATATCCAATTGGTCTGCGCCTCTGTTTCTCTGTAATCCAAAAGGATACATTTCCAGTACTGCAGCACCAAAAAAAAAAAAGGAAAAGAGAAAAATTATTAATGGTATTTATTAAATTGTCTGAAATTAGCTGCAGCTGATGTCGCCACTGGGGACCTTAAAAAACAGAAAAGGTTAGCCTCCTGGTTTTAATAGTGCAAATTTGGATGGAGAGCAGCAAGCTAATGAGTTTTAAAAATGGCATTTGAATGTAACACCAGCTTTATAGACATTTGTAAGAAAAAAAAGTAGTTAAAAACTGCATATTTTGAAACATTTGAGCTGCTATTTATTTCCGCCCCTCGTTTTAATAAGCATGTGGAACTACACTGACATGAAGGTGGAGAGGGTAGAGAGTAAAACAAAAGCCATTTAAATTGGCTGATGATGAGAAAACGTTGCTGGGGCCCTCACCAGAACAAGCAGATCATTACAGCACACTTGTCACACCTGCACCCTATATCCAGCCTCTCCAACACCCTGTGAAAGGTCAAGCTCATCCACAGAGAGCTCAGGTATCTCTTCCTGAGATGGCTCTCACTGTTGTCTATCCTGACCAATGGACACTTCCAGACATTACACCCACTGTGCGGCACTTTATCTGTGAGATACGTTTTTTTACGAACAAACTCAAATGAGCTAAAGCAGAGATAAAATGTATCAGAGTTCTAGCTCGAACAATTAGTCTAGCAGAAGGGAATTCCTATTATTTGATTTTATTCCATCATACTTAGCACTAATAAGCAAGCAGGGGGGTAGGGGGTGGGGGGCAGTGAATAAATGGCAGTCAGAAACACTGAGGGGGTTGGAACATGTGGCTGTTATCAACGACATAAGTTGCTGTAGTACTGAACGGGGAACTGTGTGGAGCTTCAGACACGGCTGAGATAAAGGCAATGAGAAATGGAAGGGTCCTAGTCGGTAATTATTGTGGATCCTTGGCAGGAGAGTCACTGCTAATTAAGCCACAAGATTCATTTTACACATGAAAAAGAAAAAAAAAAGATTAAGAAATCTAGAGAGAAAAGAGACAAACCTCTCTACATGTAGCCTCCCTACATTTCCTTATTTCATCTCAATCTCCTAAGCATCCCAGGGGGGGCACGGGCCACAACGCCGAACAGACCTCCACCGTAGTTTGTGGACTTCTGACCTCTCAACTGCATTTCAGTTGACACTGCTCATTTACTAGCCAATTACTGCCAAATGTGGCTGGGTGATTATTGATAGCTGGGACTCTCCACCAGAGGACCACCAAGGCGACAGGGCGAGCTGGTGTGGCTTGCACCTGACTGAGAAGTTTGCAAGAGGCCTGATTGTGTTTCCTATGCAAAATAACACACGCATACATAAGAGTGATTACGCTCAAATGCATGACGTGTGTTCAGCTTAGGGAGATCAATACTGTAGATTGTCAGGACTGAAGCTAAGTAGATTACTGAATGTTTTCCTAAATCAATTTCCATAGCAGTTTGGCAGCAGTGCATGGGAAGTGCAATTTATCATAACATAAAGACCCATCATGTAAAAGCCTCTAATAAAAAAGCCCAAGGAGATTGGAACGGGCTTAGCACAATTTCCATATTGATTTATCTCTACACGAAAGAAAGTCACTGATTAAGCGTCTTGAATGTAGTGTAGCTGTGCGACATTGTGCACATTGTTTGTGTCACTATCAGTACAAATTGTCACACCTTTATCATTAAACTGGCACAATTCACTCTCGACTGATGCCTCCCTGCAGGTGCACACAGTTCAAGAGTAAATGGGAGCGACAGAAAGAGCGAGCGGGAGGGAATTATAAAAGAAAGTGCAGAGAGAGGAGAGAACTGTAATAGAAAGAAAGTGAGAGAGCACAAGTGAGAGCAGGTGGATGTGGGGTGCGTGTGTGTGTGTGTCGGGGGTGGGGGGGTTACTTTCCTCTGATGTTGCAGGTAATATGGCCTCCACTGGATCAGCCTCTTCATCAGTGACACACAGTAAATTACAAGTGCTTCAAGCAGCTCAGTGAATTATAGTTCATCACTTGGAAAGGCTTTCCCCCTCACCACCAGGGCCCGGGCGTATCAGATCTGCCGGTTAGGATCCAATTAACACCCTGGCCAGAATCATCTGATTGCATGTGTAAGGGCTGGTATAACTCGTTTATTGCACCCATGTATCTTCTGTCACAAGGTAAATTTGTTGCTGCTACATCAAAGGTCTGAGCTACTTTTTTTTTTTTTTATCCCTCCCTCTCACTTTCTCTTGATCCCCCAAACTCAGCTACCTCGCCTTGGGGTAGCATTTCAACTTCTTTTGCATCACAATGATGAACCTGCTCTGTCCTCGCAATTTAGCAATCTTGTCCTGTAGGTGTTGTAAATGCAGGGGGAGGAAAAAAAAGAAGTAGGGAAGGAGGGAGATGAGGGTGGGGGGGGGAATCTTGTTTTCTGGTTACAAAAGCAGTAACCAAGGGTGTTTGACTTAAAATGTGCTGACGTTTTTTCCCCCTCTTTCTCTCTCAGAGTCAACAGAAGTTTTTCTCATGAATAACATAATACCCCCCCACCCCCCCAACACTCTTTTTTCCCTTCTTCTCTGTGATAATTTTTCTCTATTTTCAGATCCAACCAGAGGGGATGCAGAGGAAAGATATATTCATAAATGTAAATGTGAAGTAGCATCCTTTAGCCACGCAGACTGGAGTTGGCTAACTTATGCTTAAGCCTGGCGTCACAGCCCTTTTCCCTGCATTTGTGTGTGTGTGTGTGTGTGCGTGTGTTCCGGATGAAAGCCAATAAGCAGATGAGTGCTACTATTGAGATGATATTGGTTCAGTGGTGAAATGTGTGGACCTGACCTTTAAAAAGTGTGACACTTCCTAGGATGGCCCAGTGCCCGCAGCCGGTGTGACTGGCCTGGGCAGGAAGCTGCAAATTTACAGAAAACACGGCTAAACCAACATCTCTGCCGATCCATAAACCAACCATAAAACCTTAAATATTTTCATTCATAGCTGAGCTTTGCACAGATGGAGCTGAGGTTATTAGTCTTGTAGAAAAAGTAGTCACAGCTCGATGGCATGAAAGGTGACACAGCAGCAGTTGCAACACTTGCTCAGGGCGAGCTCTCAGATTTTGCATGATTTAGAACTGGACGTTAAGTAGCAGGAGGCGGGTGGATGCCATCCAACACAGTCACAGTGCAATTTTACATGTGGCTCCTGAAGCAATCATGATAGGAGTGAGGAGTTTATTTGAGATGTCTGGTGGATGGTGAGCCAAAACCTGCACCCAGCAGGTGTTACACTAACAGAGCTCTGCTCTGTTTCTTATCGATAACGATCAATAGGGCCGCTAACAAACACGTTCTGAACAAAGTCATTTCGGGCAATGTAAAACTTTAAGCAACTGTCGCTGTGCTTGTGTTTGTGCTGGCTGTGCGTAGATGCATGGTGCGAGCGAAACAACTGTCAGATTCATAGGCCTCTGTAATCCTCTCCGCCTCTCCTTGTCCGCGTTTCTTTATTTGTATTCCAAATGTCAGTGTATAAATGCCTTTCAGAGAGGCGGGGCTGGTATTGGCATAGAGAAGAGGAGAGCGAGGGGAGACAGGAGCAGAGACGAGAGGGTGTTGTGTGCCTTAGGAGAGCCGTGTAAGCAGAGGCAGGGGATTTATAGGAAGAAATAGGTGTTTATTGAGTGCTCCCGTGGGCTTACTGTGTAATAATAGACCTGTCACATTACGCAAATGTGGAAAAGCAGCTTGTGTGAGTGTGTTTTTGTGTGTGTGTGTTTTTCGGGCTGTTTTATTATTATTATTATTTATTTTTTCACCCGTACATGTGAATTTGTGTGCATGTGAACGCTAGAGCTGCTTGCCTCCGCATCATCAACTTCTGAGAAGCAGCGACAAGCAAGCGGATAGAATTAGTCAGGCGAGAGCCTTTAGCCGCTAATACGAGTAATTAAAACTGCAAGCCGAGGCACTTAGATGCTTGTGTACTAAATAATTTACATGCCGTGATCTATGGATCATTTCTCGCTCTTAAATACCAAAGATGGAGAACAAGAAGCAGAGGATTTATCAGTATCTCTGCCATAAGCAGGATGTCATGGTAATATTAATCCTTTTCCCACTTTCTGCTGTGCTAATCATACAAGGGGATCAATCCGCGTGATTCCTCTAGTGGAAAACATGTAGCTTGATTGCCAGTGACTCTTATCTAGCAGTGAAGCTAATAAAATATTGCGCTGCAGCACCCATTGCGGCCTCATAATCCAGGTAAATAATGCAGCTTTATTGAGTAAACTCCCTCAAGACAAGAACACAAAAAAATGTGGCATGAGACGAGAGACAATAAAAAAAGCAAAACAAAAAAAAAAGCATTTTAATCAAGTAAGAGTTTCTACCGCTTTATACTGATATTTGCACAAAGGAGTAATACAGTTAAAATGTCATTTGAAATGAGTGGATTCAAGCAAAAGCACATCCACCGCTGGAAAAAAGAAAAAAAAAGAGAAAACAATCTGGGGCCAGAATGCACTGAGCCCTGTTTGTGCATCACTGGGTGAGCTGGCAGCAGCGCCTCTCCTGTGACAGTCTGCTGAATGGAAACTTTTTGGAACAAAGAGGTGAGGATGTTAATAAAAGCTGGATCAACAAATGGATTAGCTGGGAGCCGAGGACAGGCCGATCGGCAGGGCCCTCTGATTCATATTGATTCATATCGTCAACGAGTCAAGAATGGAGTAAGCAAATGTAAATATTCAATATTTACCATCTGCTGGTGTTATTAGAGGCAGGGGCTTGGACGTGGGCTGACGGTTACGATGCACCCACACAGCTCTCGTTCAATATTGTTCTTCATGCTATGTACTGTACTTGGTGACTGTGCAGGCATTTGCAGATCAGATTCCCATTTGTTTCAATTTACTCAGTTTGGCATACATTTACTCAAACAGAGAAATCCAACAATAAGCTTATTCTTGATGAACCCTCTTCGCCACAGCTAAATATAGAAATATATAGTAGAATAAATAAACATGCCACTGCAAGAAAATATACTGATAATATTAATGCTTTTGATGAGCCCCAGTCAAATTATTTCAAGGAAGGGAAGACTTAGTCCTTGCCAACCTTATCTCTCAGCCAGTACGTAATTAGGCACACAGGGGTGTGACTCCAATTGAAGGTGTCGCCATTGTTAGACTCTGTGAAAATATCAACGGGTGAGGTTAACGCCAATTTCCCTGTTATTAATGAAATGCACAGAGCTCCTAATGAGGTAAACCATTGCTCCTTGATAGTACTTATTAGCCGAGTGGAGGGCATAAACTCCCACACTTCAATTTCAAACGGCTAAAAATAAATTAAATTTAAAAAAAAAAAAAATCCTCTAATAAAAACACAGAGCAGATGTCAAGGGGCCTTACATAATTTCAAGCAGGAACTGTCTAGTTGACTGAATGAAACAAGTTGCTGGTGTGAGAAAAGTGTTAAGAGTAGGAAGACGGAGGACTGAAAGGACTGTTAATGTATATATGTGTGAGTGTGGCGTCAGCGCGAAACTGCGCACGCGTGTGTGTGTTTGTGTGTGTGCGCATCTGTGTACAAGAGTGACCTTTTTCAAAATCACTGGCATCAGATATAGACAGCTCTACAAATCAATAAGGTAAATTAGCGTTGAAAAGTGGAAATGAGAGGAAGTTAAAATTAGCTGTCTGTGTAACCCACTATCCAGGCTGACGTGGCTTTCAAATAATAACTAGCCTCTGAATTTTCTTGTGTCAACAGCATTATGGATCCAGTGTAGAAAAGCCAATTTGTCATTGTACCACATAACCTTGGGATATACTTGTGGTGTATTTGTACAGTTTCATGCATCACATACTCGAAAACAGGCAAATGGCCTACAAATGAAACAATGCTCCTTGAGATCTGCCTCTGTTGTGTTTCTCTCGCGTCTGTGTGACGCTTCAGCTTCCCGGGGACCCGCTTGTCCAGACTTTAAGATTCCAATGACGGGCCCAAGGATTGCGTTGGCAAATCAAACACACTTTGTGCAACAGAGGAAATCTTCTTTTCGGGGGAGCATGTATTATGGATGGACTTAAGAGATTAGACAGGGAGCTGCTTTACCTGCAGTGGACGCTGCTTGTCCTGACTCTTTGGAGATTTCAGGCCACTGCCTGGCTGCTGCAAGAGTAATTGCCTCGCTGCTTGTAGAGCCTGGGAAGAAAAAAACACAAGACAAAAGACGGTGTTAAAAAAGAGAAAGAAATAGAGAGAGAGAGAGAGAGAGAGAAAGAAAGAAAGGTGCAGAGGAAAATAAACTATTAGATTTCCTAAAGCTGACAGTAGAGATAATTCAAATTTTCGCGGATGAAAACAGTCATCTCTGAGCGAAAGGCCTGTCAAATATCACCTCTTCCATTGTGACGTGGTTAACACTATGATATGTTTTAGTAACAATTCACAGAGCTGTGAGCAAGGATAAATACAGTTTGTCTAAAGCAACCCTGAAGAAGAGGGTGGGGAAGAGGGTGAGGCGGTGGGCAGGAGAAAAAAAAAGGCAGAGTAGAATTGACCTGTCTAGTGTGTGCTCAACTGAAATACCCACTTCTCTCTGCAAATTACTACCACATTTGCATATTCATAATATCAATTTGAAGTAGAGGCAGCACCATGTGAAGTGTCCCTGGGAGCTGTAATTAAAGTTGACAAAATCAACATCAGATTACATTTAGAGTGAATTAACTAGCAGCCCAGGTTTTACACTATGCATTAAGGGTGCTTATGCGCAGCGGATGGGTGATAGATAGAAAGATGAATAGATCGGTAGAGGACGAGAAGCCTTTCCCTGCCTGATGAAATTAGTTCGCAGCTGTTTACACATGACATGAAAAATTAGAAAAATCCTATTTGTAAATTGCGAAATTTGTCATCAACACCCTTTGATGTGTTTGCCATACATCGATATGATAGGAATCAGAGAGACTGCTGGGATATGGCGTAATTTATTTCTCTAGGGTTTGATGGGATTACAGACACCCACCCCCCGCCCCCGCCTGCTTGTGTGCGCTGAATGCGTGCGACGAGCAAGCACCAGCTTCACAGGTAACGGCGGCAGCTGGGCTAGCAGCTTCACTCAAATTCTTCAAGAGCAGATGGATGAAAGAGCCTGGCAGAAAAGAACATTGTGCACAGCTGCTGCTACTACTGCTGCTGCTCCACACAAGCGTGTACCTTGTATTGTTCAGGCCCATGAGCATCAAGTGGGAGTGGAGAGAGGGAGGGGGGGGGGGCACAGGCCCCCACCACAACAACTTCACAGGTGTTTGGCTTTTTTGATGAAAAAAGAAGGGGACGAGGAGGAGGAGAAGCAAGAAATGGGGTGGGGGGGGGGAGTAAAACTCAGACGGAGAGTGACACTTCCTCAGGAATCAGGGATGCTCATTTTATTTTCCAGCGCTTGCCAGTATCCATGACAACAGCTGCCTTGACAGGGCGTGCATATGGTGCAGCTCTGCCAGCTGGTGGGAACAATGTTTGAACTAGTACATTGAGATCCTGAGCAAACAGGAGGAGGAGGCAGGAGAGAGAGAGGAAAAAAAAAGTTGCCCCATCTTAACCCCTTTGGGAATGCAGACAACCCCCTCGATCAATTATGAAAAGACAGAACTGGAGGGAGGGGGGGTGATTGTAAAGGTGGAGGTGGTGCTGGTGGTGGTGTGGGGGTTCTGTCTGGCTGCTCAGGAGGAGCCAGGCTTTCTGGACTGAAGTAAACAAACACATTACACTGGCACTGGGTCCTAACTGCATTGATCTGTCTCCTTGGTAAGATGAGCCTAGTTGCCATTGCTTTGTGTGTGTGTATGTGTGTGTGCATGTGTGCATGTGACATCTGTAAACTGAGCCTTGGCCTTTCTTAGGAACACCCACTAAAATACACATTAACAGCTGCAGCAAGCAGGCACAGACAGCCACATAAAGTTTTGTTGACAAACTGGATGTGAAATCAAACACTGCTTGACTCTCTTTTTCCTGAAAGACAACACAAATTCTCTGAATGCAGCCAATCACATCGCTAATTAAAAACACAGGGCCTAATTAATCTCGCCATGATTGGTGAATCAAAGTAATTATCAGGCTTATTGAGTCCTGCACACAGTAGTTAGAGGGAAGGCTGCTTGATGAGTGCAGCTCAAGGTATCTGTCAGGGGGAAATGTTTATCTGTGTGCCAATCAATAATGACTCGCTGTGTTATACCCAAAGTCAAGAGAGCCACTCAATATATTTCACACGGTCACGAGTACAAAGACAGAGATGTTTTTAACTGCGCTTCCAATATCCACGCCGAGTAAATACCGAGGGAGGTGCAGGCGTGAGAGGTGACGCATGGGGGTGAAGCGGAGAGATCAACTACACCAGGCTTATTAGAAAAGAAGTCTGCTCAGACTGCATAAAGAGTCCCTCTCCAAACATAACACAGACCTTATCAACACCGGCCAAACTTTTCCAGAGTGGTTTGTCATGTCTCAAACTGTCTGTCACCTCTTCCGTGGAAGTGGGGTTAGCTATTTTTCAGAGAGCCTGTGATGGTGTGGAAGGCAAGGGAGGAATAAAAGTCCCGTCCCCTCACTTTCGCTGGCTCTGAGTATTCTGCCATTACAGTAAAAAGCACCAATTTGTGCCACCCACTTCCCACTCCACAGAGATGGTAAAGCTGAAGCCCATCTCAAAGCACGAAAAAGCACCAAATGCCAAGGAAAGTCATCAAAAGTTTGCTGAAGAGCTGCTGGAGCGGACAAAAACACAGACGAGTACAGACGCACCGTCTATTTAACCTGGGTTGCTATGCACAAAAAAATGACATCCCCAGTCTATTAATGCACACATTGTATAAACAGCACAATGTGACACATTCTTCAGAATGAGAGCGCTAGCCAGACAGAGAGAGAGAGGGAGAGAGAGAGAGAGAGAGCCAGGGCCTGCTATATAAATAACAAGGCACTCAGAGGCATATTTGATGTTGATATCCATCACTGAGGTTGGAAAAAAATAAGGAGGAGGGAAAATAACACAGAGCAACCGAGACCACGACACGGGGATCCTTATGAAAATAAGATTCAGCCCAAATGGATCTGGTGTAATTGGTTTCAGATAGTGAGGTCAGGAGAAAGGCGATACAGGCAACTATTATGCGAAATGAACAGAGAAACAAGAATGTTTACACAGGCATTCCTCTTCTACATTAATAGGCATGCAGAGATCACCGGCGAGGAAGAAAAGGAGAGAGTGAGAAGGGGCTGACAGAAGGAAGGCGAGAGAGAGAAAACTGAAAATAAAAAACCTCATCCATTCACCCCTCACCTACAACTACCCCCCCAGTCTCCTAGCTCTATACAGAACTACAGTTCTATACAGAACTGGGTAATAAGCTACAGCCATCATAGCACACCTTTGTAAGGAGCATGCAAAGATCTTAAACAAGCATGAAATACATTAGGAGGCCCTGTAATACTGGGCCAAACCATTACGAATCTCCAGATTGCTTATTGCATGTGGTGGTGGGAGAAGGGTGGGGAGTGGGAACAAAAAAAAAAAAGTCATCCACTAAGAATGCCACTTTTTCAAATCCACCTGGAGACTGCACAATACGCAGCCATGACATTGGAATTGGATATATTTGAAGGGCTGTGACATTGTGTTTGGACAGTGTAGATCACTTCCTGGCTCCAGTCACATAGGGAGTTGTTGTTATTAGGGGGATATAGCCAATATTGGAATGATGACACAGGGATGAAATAAGCTAGCCTCAACAGGTACTTATTTACAGCGCCCAAGCCTTGACAGGATGTTTGCATGTTCCAGACAGTAGCTGTAAATAGTTGTTGATCAGTACGAAACAGGATTGCATCATAATAACACAGCCTTTCTGTGGTGTGCGGAACAGATGTTATGTGCGTATGCATGTGTGTGTATGTGTGTGTGTGTTGTAGGGAGTAAAAGGGCTGCTGTTCAACACTCGACTGTCGGCCAGAACAACTCCAGTCACGCTGACAGCTTTGACAACTCTCACACATACACTCTTGATGCATACGCACACACAGTACTGCACCAGCAGGCTTATCTATCTGCTTTCAGGGAACACATACACAAGAGCGAGGTGGGGGTGGGGTGGGGGTGTTTGTGGGGAGGGTGTGTGTGGGCAGAAAAAGAAAAAGTATGACTCTTTATCAAGCTAGAGGGAGTCACATGCCATGGAAAACAAGGCACAAACAGTTTAAGCTGAACAAACAAACATGGCTGATTGGACTGAGGCAGCTGGCCCGCTGGCAGGGAAGATATGCGCTGACACTCCATACCAAAATATTTACACCCTATCTCCTTATATAAGTGGATTCAGGGCAGATGGATGGATGGATATGGATTTGGAGGGGCTGGCTGGAGAGGATAGACAAATGAGAGGAGGAGGGAAACAGGATAAGATGTCCCATACAATGTTTGAATGCAAAAGTGGGGCCCGGAGTTTGTGAAAACAAGCAAAGTGCGACCAGAGAACAGCACAGGGTTTCCATGCAAGAACGAGCATAGCTTTGAGATTACAGAAACCCTTTTGAAGTTGAAGCTGAATTAAACTGAGCGCGAGTTTATTCAGGCGGGCCACAAAATCAAGCTCAGCTGCAGTCCTGGAAGCTCATCGTAATGCAGGGACTGCTGAAGATCCCATCAGCTAATTCAAGTGCTATCCCCACATCAATTAATGGATCAGCTGATACTGTTTCCAGCATACAGTTGTTCCACATCTGCAAGCCACTTTGCAATCCACTTCCCTTTCATTTCAGCATGTCCGTTGTCACTGACGCCAGCTCTGCTCTGCTACTTACCACCTGTCTTTTCTTGCATGTTCATTTAGTGGCAAAGAGGGCCCAGAACAGACACAAAGAGGTTCTTTTGACCACAGAAGCTATGGCCGATAAATCAAAGCAAAGGCAACAAGGCAACAAAATTCCACAAGCAAGGGTGAGAACACTGTGAAACTTTCTCTACCACATTAATGCATTTGCTATCAATTTTAAGCCTGGTGTGTGTAAGATCACAGTACACAGATGCTGCTGATACCACTCGCCTTAAGTAACTCAGTCACAGGAGTTGAAAGACTCTCTTCATAAAAGGTCAGGATTGATGACAGTGCCTCGGTGCATCAACCATAGCTCCAGATTCTGTTCTATTATCAGCTCCACAAAAAGCCCAAACAGAGCAAAACACACAGCTGGTTTTAGTCAACTCCGCCTGGTTGAGTGGTTGGATAGAAACTAAAAAATGATGACTTCTTTTGACTGCAGATAGCAGCATGCAGAGTTAATGGAGGTGTTTGGATCTGCAAGCTGCATTTTTAAAAAGTTATAGAAACCTATGGGTGAAATCTTAGAAAGAAAGAGTAGAGAAAAGGGGAAGAATGGAGAAAGTATGAATTTGGAAAGTATGTAGGAGTAATGAGCATTTTAATGTATGAGCCAATAAATCAACAGTCTGAAGTGAAAAAGGGACCGGGAGAGAGAAAGGGAGGGAGAGGTCCATGGAGAATCTGCTTGGGCCTCAGGACAGAGGTAAAGCTATCCAGCAGAACAATGGGCTTCTGTGTCCCACTCTGCTACCTCTATCTCAATATTTTCAGCAACTTCAGCTTCCTCTGTCTATATACAGCGGTATTTAGCCGAAAATAGAAATTAGATCGGTTTGTTGTGTTACTTATGTCTAAAACGTATATTGACTGCTTGTACTGTTCATTTCCTTATCGCCTATTTGCTGCACTTTGAATTCAAGTCAAACGCCTTTCTCTCTCGCCTCCCTCCGCCCGCTCATATCACATTGTTCATTTCTTCTTCTCATCTTTTCTTTCTCCACCCTCTCTCACCTCTTGTTTATTGATTCTCTAGATTAAGAATTCTTAGGATAGAGGATTGTAACACACAAGCATCAAATTATTTTTGGGTGTGCTTATTTGCCTTTCCCTTGCATCTATTTGGCCTGTGTCTGTAGACAATTATGCCTACCCAGCCCCAGACTCAGGTGCTAATAATGAAGGACAAATAGAATCGTATGTGTAAACTTCTCCCACTGATGAAAATTTATATTAACTTTCTACCACAGTAAACAGAGCTGCATAGCTACACCGTCCCGGGAGGATTGACGAGATGAATTTGCTCGCTCCTACCCCAGGAAGAAGGCTCGCACTGGAGCGACGAGCGCGAACGGTAGGAGGGGCGCGGGGGTGTCTAAAGCTCCATTGTGTAACCTCACGCTTATTTTTCCACTAACAAAGACAAAACGCGGGTCTGTTTTGCCCATCACAGATAAAGTGTGCGTGTTTATGGCTGAAAGTTGAAGAGTGCATATGCACCGATGTGTCTGCTGAGACACTCTGAGGCCCGTGCCAGCAATAACAAGAGAGCACAGCCTGCTGTCGCTCACTGCAACCACTAACAGTCGCTAACATCCTACCTCCTGCTGGTGTCACTGTAGATATTCTGTGCAAGTACAATGGTGTATCTGTTCTAGCAAAGGACGGCAGTAGTTTTTCTACTTTCAGGCTATAGATCTTTTTTTTTTTTGCTTGAACCACAAAAGTAATCACAATAAGCATAGCTGCTCCTCGACTTTATAATTTCTTACTTTTTCCAAATCATATAGAGATAATAACTGCTTCTATCCATTGTCTCAGTGCACCTCTTCCATGCTTCATCACCATTGAAACACAATTTACCCGCACAATGTACCTGCTTTCCTTGTGCTGTTTCTCAGCCGGTGGCTTGTCTTTAGTGTGACCTGTGCTGTACAACTCCATTTAGATAAGATGACAGCAGGACCATTCAGCAAAGGTCTTTATCTACTGCTGTTCCAAGGGAAGTCCTTTAGAGCCTGACAACAGCAAACCTCCACAATACACTATCACAAAGAGCAAGAAAAATAGAGACAGACACAGAGAGGAGAAACTGGGAACGTATTTGTGTGAGTTGAGCAAGACAGAGGTGTGTGTGTTTGAAAATGACACAATTTGTGTGAGGTCAAATCTTCTCTTTGCAAAAGCAAGCCTGGAATTAGCTATAGCTTTTATTCTCTGTTTCTCCCACCGCATTAACATTGCAAAACACCATGTTCATATGCTGCCATAGAAAGGTCAGGAACAAATTAGAGCTCACAGCCAATCAATAAAAAGTTGTTCCGAGTGACCCTTTTTATTTTGTGAAGAAACATTTCAATTGGTCTCTTCCAGGATGGCAATGTCTCTATACAAGGGATCACTTAGAGGTTTGGGAAGAATGAAAACAATATGAATCATATGCTATTGGCTTTGTGGTCATTACATCTCAGCACCACCACCATCAAAAACATCAAATGAGGTGAATATCATTTGGAAGAATGGAGTTCCAGAGGCTTGGTGAATCTATGCCAAGTTGCTTTGAAGCTGTTCTGGCTTTAAGATGCTTTTTCCTTTAATTTGTCACCCGTCTCTACATGGAATAGCTCTTTTTGCGCCTGATTTCATTCTCAGGTGATTATGGCTCGTCTACTGTTCACAGTTCCCGGCAAGTAGAGTTCACACAGCTGGATGAATAACTGATATGTAATGTGGCATTCAGGCCAGCCATAGTTCATTTGGAAAAGGTGCTGAGCTGGGTGAAAAAAACTGGAACTATGGGAAAAAGACCCCAATTGCTTAGACCCAGTTTCTTAAAAGTAGTATGCTGATTATCCAGAACATGTTGTATATATATTATATTAAAAATAGAAGTATTCGCCTTTTGCTTACTGTAGCTATTAAGGAAGCAAAAGCACACTCTTTTATATAAATAAATAAACAACCAGAGGTGATTAGTAAATAATCAGCACCCTGCAAAATGCAGACACCAGAAAGGATCAGCGTGTTGACACAAAAGTGTGAGTCTGTGCACTGTACATAAGATGCGTGTGCACAAACAAAGTCCAGAAGCATAAGAGTAAATAAAAGGTTAGGTAAACCCCAGCACACCTCAGCTGGAGCATCCCTGGTAGGTAAACTGCATTTAAGTGCATTCCTCTCCCATTATACCACTGATAAAAATACCAAGTCAAAGCTCACACAAAACAATCATTAGGGAAAACAGGAAAGCTACTGAGTAGCAGTGCCCTACACCCTTCATGCCAAGGAAAACTCATTTAAATTGGGGTGATATCATTTAGAATCCTCAGCATTTGTTTGTGAGTGTGCATAAGCAACTCAAGCCTTAAGTGCATCTGTATAAGACCCCCGTCTTGGGGGCTCTGCTGTTGCAGGTCAATAGTATAAGTGTCTGTCTGTCTCATCCTGGAGAGCTCAGGTTAAGTGTCGAGTCTAAGTGTTGCTCTCTCCTGGCGTCATCGAAAGAGAGCACCCTGACCTTAGTGAATGAACTCATCTCACCCACACATACGGCAAATTTTCCAGCCAATTCAAGCAATTATTTTGCGTATAGATAGCAATCACAAAACAGCATATAAATTACTTTGCGTGTGTGGCCTTAGATAATCCGTTGCAATGATTTTTACGTACGTCTTTTTTGCCCAACCGAATTCAATCCAATTTTCCTTCCACTAAAGCAAAGGAGCACAGACTTTTAATAGCCATTTGTACACGTTTATGTGACTACTTGGTCTTGCCATTAGCCCCCTGTCTCCTCATCCAGGCTTGCTCTCCATTGAGGGCAATGTATCTTTCAGTGAATGCCTCACTTCCCCGAAAGATCAGCTCAATAAATAGCCGCTGCATCTGCCTGTGGAAGGGCAATGGATCACCTTCACTCCCCCTGTTCTTTCTCTCAATCTCTTTTCTTATGTAACACCTATCTTGTCCTGTGCTCCTTCTCCTCCTCTCTTTCTTTCCTCCGATCTGCATTGTACCTCGGCAGTTGCCTTGTGAATATTCCAATTACAGCAATGTGTGTTTGACCTTTAAGTGAGCAGCAGAAGATATAGTTATCTGCCTTCCACTCAGACACCCAGCGTCTATCAATCAGTAATCCACCCTCCAGCCCCCACCACCCTCACTAGAACAGGCTACTAGACTCAGCTGGGTCTGGAGAAATGTGTGTGTGTGCACCCATGTGTGTGTGTGTGAAAACTGAGAAAGAGATGGAGAGAGGGAGCTATCATGGGCACAAACTGTGACAGGGGTGAGGTAGACAAAGAGGCTTGGAAAGCTTTACTGATAAAAAAAAAAAGGAAAAAAAAATGCATAAGGTTTGTGCTTGAGTACATAAATGTATACCACACAAACAGACTCACACAAGAAAGAAAGAAAGAGATGTTAAACACTTTTTTTCTTTAATCTGCCAACAGCCTGACTGGGCCTTACTTCCATAAACAAAGACTTTTCCAGCATCCTATATCACGCTTCTAAGAACAAGCAAGCGTGAGCAGAATCATACTTCTTTAGTTTCATTCTTGTGCCCACCCTTTTTCCAAAAGGCTAATCTACATCTTTCATTGAATCAAGAATGGAAATTCACAAGAAATGCTTCTTTTTCAATTTCATGCTGAAGTAGCTCAAGTTAGTGGATGTAATTTCTCCTAACAAGAAAATTTATCACTCTGTCGCACTCTTAGTCTGGTGACTATGTGAGAACAGGGCCTCCGTTTTGCTTTTCTTTTTTTCCCCCTCTCTGGGCTTTGATAAATGTGCCAAAAGCATGATCATTCCCTTCATAGCACTCCATACAAGGACAGAACAATTACAGTGGGTATTAAATAAATAAAACCTATGGCTAAAATTTGTATGAAAGATAAATGACATAATTTAAGACTTTGATAAAAACCTTACAAAATTAAGTAATGGCTAAGCCAATGGGCGAATGGGGGTTGTTCTATACAAATGATAGAGACCTCAACTTCTGAGTCTAAATTATGCGATACTCTGTGAAAAAAAAAAAAAGAAAGTTCCAGTTATTTTCTGAGGAATTTTCTCCTCACACATTTAAAACCTGTGCCAACAAAGAAGTATTTCCTTGCTGTGACAGAAATTCTGGCGAGGACTAACGATGCAAGAAAAACTCCTACAAATCCATTTGAAGTTTTTGTGCAAATTAGGATTATCGGGTTCACGCTGAATTGGATGATGAAGTCCAAACAGGTGAAAAGGAATGCACAAAGAATAGTATCGCAGAAACAATACCACGCATGGCCAAGCCACCAGGCTAATGTATATTTATCATGTAAACTTCTGATAAATGCATATGCAGAAACAATCAAATCTCTGGCTTTCCATTGGAAGATTTCGCACTACAGACTCAAGCGTGAAACCAATATCAGCTTAGTGTCTACTCAAGCTTGAAGTGCTGCGCCTAGCCCACAAAGCATGTTCTGCATATGCTCATGGGCGTCATTTTTATTAGGGTGGAACAAGCAGCTTTCCACTGCTATCACTGATCAATTCGTGTGAGTTAAGTCCCCAGTGTGGGTAAATAAGCAGTGGTTAGTTCTTGATGAGGAATGGCAGGCTGTCTGAGCATGAACACAGGCTGGAGAAAGGTGGGCCTGTCTATCTCTACTGAAATGGATTCCCAGCATGACTTCTATTATTAACCTCTGTACATCTTATTCTCTGTTTTTACCCCAAAATTATGCATTTTAAGTAGCGTCTTCTGACTGACTTTATAATTGTTACATTTGTCTTAATGTAGAAATACAGCAAGCCTGGCATTATTATTAATAAGTTGTAAATGATACAGATAGCACTCCACCTTGACTGCAAAAGTGAGGACCTGACCTTGGCTGATACACTTTTAAAAGCCACCAGCTTCAGCTCTAAAGCCTGCAGTGAAGAGAGCCAAAGCCAGCGCTAAGTGACATGTCAGTTTGCCTGTTTGGAGCTTTCAAATTCCCCACGGCCTGAGCTTATTTACTACATTTGTATGAAAAGCTGTGAAGAGGAGAGGGCTGAGAGCCCAGCTGGCTCTCTTACATATGTATACAGTGTTTGGAGGCAATGTGTAAAGACCATCTCCCCCTCCCCTTGTAGAGCGTAGTGTTACAACTACAAACAACTTGGGAGAAGGATAGAGCCATTTATATATTCAAAAATGGGTCAGGGATGGAGGTAATCGGAGCAGCAGGGAGTGTTAACAAGTGCAACAACAACAAAAAAAAAAAAAGGAGAAAAAACTGATGATACCTGGAATCTGCACAGATTGGGGCGCTTTAGAGAACGAGAGCACCGGTGACATTAAAGATGCTGCTTCTTCTTCCTAGTCATCTTCTTAACCAGATTTGAAGTCATTTTAATATTAGTTAGAGGAAGGGAGGGGGTGATACACAACAAACCATCGGGCATGCGTTTCAGAGTCTGATTTGTTACTATTCATGACTAAAGCAGAGAGGAACTGTAATACTAGACATGCTTGTTAAATTCACAACACTCCAAAGCTGCCTTCTAGCAAATCCTGTCTTTTGGTTGTCAGCTTAAGACACCCCAGCATATGCATATGTAGGATTTTTAAGCTCTGTTAAATGGATAGCGGTGTCGTGGCCTATCAAATGACTATAAGCCACTTGCCTTTTTTTGGGGGGGGGGGACCATTTCCAGAAAATGCAGTCAGCAATGCGATACGTCGTATGCATCGGAAAGCACCCCCCTGACACACATGCACACACACACATGCACGTGTTTTCTTCATCCTCCTCTTAACTCCACATTAGAAGAAAACAGAGGCATTTAAATGTATGTATTCAGGCTGTGTGTGACACTAACACTCCACCCCACCATATTAATGACTGGTACGCAGTTTAAGCCGACGACAGGGGAGTGGCAATAAACAATGACAGAATGCTCGTTTTCGATTGTGAGGCCGCGAAAGATGATACACTATTCAACACCGAGCCAGTTTGCAAATAAATTATTGTGAAGGGTATTGAGCTGAAAGAATTGCTCAGTCCCCTCAGAGTATGCCACAGTGTGTGTGTGTGTGTGTGTATACGTGTGGCTGTTTATGTGTTTGTGTCTGCGTGAGTGGACTTATAGATCCAGTGCCATTTATTTTCCTGAGTTGGACCAGGGCAGTTAGGGAGGCGTAAAAGGAAATGAGTTGTGAAGTGGCCATTGATCCTGGCCTGCACGAGGTTAGCTAGAGACTGGAGGACTATTGGCCACAGTGTGTGCTGCTGAATGACTGCCTCTTATTTACACGGAGGAGGTTAACGCTGGCTTAGTCATTTATCACTGAGCTACTGCACTATATAAGAAAAAAAGAAAAGAGAAAAAAGTGTGTCAGGTCAAACATAAGGCCTAACCAAAGCTGAATGAACTAGATTCCATTTAATGTATTCCTATATAATTGCATGGTAATGTCTTTTCTTTCTTTTTATATTTCAGTTAGTCAAAAGAATATCATTATTTACAACTGTAGTAATTTGGATTAAGAGAACTGGGTTTATTCAGGGCAATCTGCATACATGCAAACCATAAAGTGCACAGAACACAGCATGGAAGAAGGAATTATTGTGGAAGTGGGTTGTAAAGTGGGTTGCATCAACTTAACTTAATTGTGGGATCTGTCAGTTGGATGACTTGAAAGGTATCATCTGAGCCATCATTTGATTCGAACCAGCGCTGAAATCAGTTGATCTGACATGAATGCTGCAGAGCTCAAACTAACTCTTTTCTTGATTCTTTTTTTTTTAGCAGAAAATAAACAGTTACACTAAAGTCAACTTTTAGTGGTGAACCATATAAACGCAAGCCTGCACGTGCACACACAGAGCAGGATCTGTTTTCTTCTTCTTGTGCCACCTTTAACCCGTATACTCATCTGACCTTACTGCAACTGCTTGAGGATAAGATGCCCGTAAGTGTTTATTTCCAGCAGATTTCCACTATCTCTCTTCATCCTCGCCTCTCAATTCCTCCATCGCTTGCTTTCCCCGCTCTCTTACTGTCCCTTTCTCCTCGTCTCTCTTTCAAGCTTTGCAGCTTGACATTTCGCCATGCTCTCAAGGGACACCCGCACGAAATGGAGTTACTGGGAGAGCGCCACTGTAAATTCCAGAAGGCCACATGTAATGTGTCTTAAACATAGATGGACAGGCCAGGTTTCTGCGAGCTGAAGAATAAGAAGGAGGGGGGGGAAAAGGCAGAGAACGGGAGACAGAGGTAGAGTTGGAGGAAGAGGTGGTGTCTAGATAGATAATAGAATAATACTGTGTTTTGTCTGGGGAAGCGTGAGCAAACAGCAGCTATGCTGTCATTCACATCCTATATCTTTAGTGTCATCGCAAAGGGGGAAACTACAGGCCTATATGTCACAGGCCTGTATGTACTATTCTGTGGGGACTGTCTGCTGATAGCCAGGCTTGAAATAAAAAGAAGGATGACTTTCATTGTAAATAAGTCAGACACAAGGATTGCCAGAGAAGAACTGCCTTTTCGCTGAAAGGGGAAATAATTTTACAAAGACATATAGTACATGCTGCTTTCCTAATGCTTCTCCTGCCTTTACAGAAAAACCTTATCTTCACACAGACGATGATGGTTAACAAAAGGCTCCTTTATGAAATCGTTCATATTTCAGTGGAGGTCTTTCTCCTGTCCTGAGAGGTGATTGATGCATCAGGCCAGGGCCAGTGTCTTATTTACACAGTTGAGTGGGGCAATCTCAGGCCTGAAAGATAAACCTAATGAGCTTCTTTGTGTAAGGGTGCAAATGAGAGACACCATCCTCCCCTCCCTCCTTCCCTATTCCATCCAAAGGGACAGTCTGGGTGATTAGGCCTTTAAATTATGCTCAAGGGCAAAGCCCAGATTTGCATCTTAGGTATGTGCGTGTTTGTCTGTGTGTGTGTGTGTGTGTGTGTGTGTCTCTTGCTTCTCAAATACAGTACAAGGAGACAGACAGAGAGGCAGGTGAAGGGCATAGAGAGAAAGATGCTCGAGGCTTGTTTATGGGAAGGGATGGTAGGGGAAGACTGTGTGTCAGTACCCAGTTTATACTAAACAACAAACTTGAGTTGTTATAAGAGGAAGATGAGCTCATATGTCTGTCAAATAAGAGCGTGCACACCTACACACACACACACACACACACACACAGACACACACACACACATTGTCATTTTGTCCTTTGTCTGTGGGGTAACTTTCTCCCTAATGACTTTCATTTTGGGGAGAATTTAATTTGCCCCTAAACCCTAAATACTACCCATCACTTGCTGTCAGATTTCTCATCCCTTCCATTTCCTCCAGCTAAACAGCTAGGAAGGCAGGTTAATTGCTGTCACTCTCAAGTTGGACCACTGCCTAGCTCTTGTGTAGCGACAGGGGTAGCCTAGAAGTAAGATGGCACCTTGGCGCACTTATTGTAATTTATGTCAAAATGCTGCACTCATTTAAATGGGGTTGGATAGTTTGCATTTTGCTGCATCATGTGCCTCAGGAAAACGGTAAAACGCATACCTAACCAGTTTACCAACATGTAGAACTCTGCCTCTGTCAGCCGTAAGTGGCACCTTTTGCACAAAATAAATATTTGGCCAGCAAGCATGCAAGCAGAAAGCACATTGCATGCAAAAAAGAAAATATAATTAATTAAAAAAAAATCACAGGAGCAGGTTTATGAAAATACAAAAATATGAAGCCAGCATTTTCTAATTATACTGGATTTTAATGAGTGAAGTCTTTAGACTAGTAGCAGATCGCAGTGGTTGTTCATACAGCTGTCTTTGGTTACAGTGGCTGACCCAACCATAATACATTAGCCTTCCGTGCCTCCATCTTGCTCTGAATATCAATATATTTCCTACTGTAAGAACTCAGCCCATTTAAAGGAGGGCAGCAGTTCTGAGCATTGGCTCATCAATCCCACTGATAACCCTGGCAGGATTAAGTCTACAGAACACTGTAATCAACTAACAGGCTCATTATAGGGCATTATGTTACAGACCCAAAGATCGATGCATGACTTCCATGTACATACTTGGCAGCATATACTATTAAAACATAAAGCTAACTCCGGTCAATGACAAATAGATTGCTACTATGAGCTCAGCACATTTTTTTTTTGCTCTACAAGAGAGCTTTTATAGTGATCATTTTGCATAGCAATTAGAGCTGTGTAACATTCATCATTTGCTCTGATACATATCTGCAGCTGGCAAATTGCAATCAGATACAGTGGGTATCTAATCTGTGATCTCAAATCAAATTAGGTCTATTTAGACAACCTTGGGAACGGGGTGATGAAACCCTGACAGAAATTAGGGACTGGAAATTTAATTGTGACAATGGTTATTATTCAGATAGCTGGATAACGAAATGTGTGGCTTTTACACTGAACACAATGACCTGCATAAAAACGAAAGACATTCAAATTTGTAAAAGATATTCACTTTATCTTAAATGAAATAATAGTGGATTATTATTAAAGGAAAATCTCAACTTTTGAAATCTGGATGTGGAAAAACTGTGTGCATTACTTCATCTTGATCTTACAGACTTTGGCCGAATCTAAGGTGTCGAGACCTGAAGATGCTGCTTTTCTAATTATAGCTGCAGGTGGTATTTTGGAGCTGCTAGGTAATGGCAGAACCCATAGGGACAGTGGAGAATTCATCAGTGCTTATTATTAATCATCCCCCCAGCAGCGTGATGAGAGGCTGCAGCTTCTATACCCACTGGACCACTCAATGTCATTCCAAATGTGGGTGGAAAATTACATTCAACTGCATTCCTTCAAAATGGACTCGGAGCAAACGTGGATAGAAATTTTTTTAAGCTGCATTGAAGTGTAAAAAAAGTGCAAGCATATATGGATGCATGTATATATGGCCACACAGGGTCCATGCTGCATATACGCCTGTCAATATCACATCCGTCACACAAAAGCAGCAGTGCTCAGTGCTAACAGATGTATATATAATATATATTTTTTAAAAATCTAACCTCATCCTTTTGTTGAACTGTGCTTGCAGTGTGAGCACACCACAGGAAGTGTGTGAAGTTAACAGCACAGGGCCCCTGTTTTAAAAAGCCTCCAGAGACCTGTTAGCCGGACTGCTCATTTCAATGTGTCTCTCTCTGGGTTGGGAGAAGGCTCGGGCTGGCCTCTTTACGAGGCGCATACTGTCATACCCCCCCACCCAACCCCAACCGCACACCATCACAGCTCTCAGCCGTATGTCCATCTCACAGACTTAACTAGACACCTTATGCTTACATTGCTTTTTTTCCACCTCTCAGTGCTGTGGCCTTTTTAAAATTTTTAACGGCACTTTTTTTCATTTTCACTGACAGACACACTTTTATCCATTCTTTTCAATTACATTTTGAGTACACAGTCTAATATCTCTAAATCTACTGCTCAGATTGCAATTTTAATAAAATAAAACATATAACATGAAATGTAAAGCAATTCAAAGTTTTCTCAGGGATCACCTTTATCTTAGGATTTCTCTCCTGATGGGAATGGTCTCTTCCATAATGACTGTGCTCTGTTTCAAAGGACACTAGGACTCACTGTGTGGTTTGAGTATGAATCTGATGTGAATCACATGCTACGGCCTTCAAACCCACTCGATCTCAACCCGATTAAACACCTCTGAGAGATGACATGTCAGACAGTGCTCTTCACCACCATCATCAAAACACAGAAAAGGGAATATCTTTTTAAAAGAACGGTGTTCCATCACTCCAGTAGAGTTTCAGAAACTTGAAGAATCTGCGTCAAGGTGCCTTAGAGGTGTTCTGGTCACACATGGGCGCTCAACACCTTACTAGGGCACTGTGTTGGTTTTTCCATTAATTTGTCAAGAAAAAGAAGAGAGAATTACCGAAATCTACCCAACATCTTCAAATGCACGAGTGATGCCTGAGAGAAGGAGAGGTCTGACCCCAATCATACGTGTGTGTGTAGGAAGAGTGGCAGAGTGGTGATAAAGCAGGAGGATGAGGCCACAGTGCTATAATGCAGCTGAAGCCACCAGCAGGGGTGAATAGGGTTGTGGAAAATGGGTGTTTGGATGGTATGGGGCTTATGGGGAACAGAAGAGGTGATGGTGGACTTGGGGGGGTGGTGCTCCAGGACAAGCTTCATTTTGCTACACTGAATAGCCCGTATACACACATGCAGAAACTCATCGACACGTATTGTTCCGCCCTCGCCAAATTGACCACAGGGCTTCAGCTGCCACCAAAAAAAAAGAAGAAAAGAAAAATTCACATAAATACAAATACACACTTGCATGAAAATTTCACCATTAGCCCAAAGGACAGCACGCATCATTACAAAACCCGCGGTGTTGTCCTCCATCTACCCCAAAGCATGGCCCTCTGACCTAATCTCCCACTGCTCTTTTGGCAAACTGTCAAAGCCATCATTCACCGTGAAAAGACACGAGAGACACTTGACTCCTTTACTCTGCTGGCGACTGACTTTCACAACTCCTGCCCCCCAACCGCTCCACCACCCTCCCCCCGCACCCTGCAGTTAATTCACCCTCAACTTGCTGTGACTGAGATGAATAGCAGCGGTACAATGAAACATGTGTTGGCACGGAGAAAAAAAAAAAGCAGGCATCAAATATTTGTGATCAGCGGTGGCTCTAAGAAGCGCCATTTAATAAAATCGATACAATAAATAACTAAACTATGGAAAAACTATAAAAAGTACATCTAAAGTATTTGCTAGTTGAAGGGAAGTGAAGATCGGAGACTGCAAGCTATAAATCAAAAGCGTCCCGGTCAAAGGTTTCTCTCCTGCTGGTGGGTCTGTGGTTAGAATGTCTGCATCTGTGTGAGAGCCTCCAACTAGTGGCGAGTTAGGAGGCCCTCTGGTGGATACAGCGCAGCCATGACATACACACCCATGCATATGCGCGCAGATACACACTCTCCCTGTCCAAACTGGTCCGTTTGATGCTCCAACACGCTCTCTCTTTCTCTGTCCTCTCTCCCTCTGTCATGCACTTTTTCTCTGTCTCACACACACGCACTACATTTCTCACATGGCCTCACAGGGCAGCAACAACCCCCAATATATTCCCAAATTCAAATGCTAGTGGAAAAAAACTAAGCAAAACATGAAATAAAAAAATAACAGCTGAATTTCTAAACTAAAACAGTAGCAGCAAAACACTCTGAGCATCATCTGGAGGCAGCAGCTTCAAGCAGAGCACGCTGTCAGCACAACAAACTGCCGAGAACATTTACCAACAACCTAAACAGCCTCTTATATAAACAATGTGTTTTCCACATGCCTAAAAAACAACAACGCCACACACACATACACAAAACAACATAATTCATTGTGCCTCCTGCCTATGTAGAACACCCCAGCGCTGCCTGAGAAGAGAGCACAGCAGAGCGGAGAGGTAGAGCGAGGGGGAAACGGAGTGTGTGAGGGAGAGAGAGCGGCAGAGAGAGAGAGAGAGAGAGACGAGACGGGGAGAAACACAACTTACCTGCTGTTGTTGCAGATGCAGCAGCTCGACTGTGCTTACTTCGCTGCTTGTGTCACCAGCGCTTGATCTCCCATCTCTACTGCCAGCCTCTAATTGGCTGCTGCTTAGGGTGCTCATTCCATTTTGACTCATTGAACTGTTGCTTATTGTCTCTGTGGCCGACTCCTGCATCATCATGATTTAAAACCTAGAAGTGATTAAGAGGCACCGGTTAGGGCTCTTCTTGTTACAATTCCCCCCTTTTTTTCCCTCCTATTTTTTTTTTTTTACGCTTCCATTATCAAGCCCTCAGTCCCCCTCTGCAAATTAAAGCATTTAAAGAAGAGGGAGGGGGGGAAAGGAGAAAGGGGGGATGCAGGAGGAGCAATTATGCATTCATTGTGTAAATGAAGCAATACAAAGAGATGCATGTCCTGGTGCTTTCTGAAATGGGAAGAATATCTAAATGTGGTTTTAAAGCCACTAAAATGTGGCTGTAAATCAGAGCACCTGCATTGCTTTATTAGTATTTGCATTATTAAAAACACATAATACACTGGTAGGAATTAAAGGCAAAAAATATATATATAAATAAATAAAATATGGGATTCTTAAATAACATGTGCTTAATTCTTAATATCTCCATTGCACTTTGAGGACGGCCAGGCACCACGGACAGAAAATACAGAAGCGAGGGCACTCTTAAAATATTTGCCGTCTGGAAGCTGTCCGATTTTTCGTGTGTTTCGCATCTGAATGAAGTTGCCTAATGACGCAAGGCTAATCATGCAAAATTAAAATTTGGTGGCGGGGAAGAGGAGGAGGAGGTGGAGGAGGCGGCACCAAATCACATGGTGCAGGGCTGGTGATGAACACCATAATGGGTTTGTCATCCTTGCTGTGGCTAAAGAAAATCTGCCTCGCAGGCTTCCATAGAGAAAGAACGCTCATAATTCATTTTATTGGCTTGAATCATGTTTTTCTCCACTCTCTTCTTTAATCAAACCTTATACATTCATTTATTTTACCACATTTAAAAAATAAATATCCCTGGTGTGGATGAGAGGCAATCAAAGTTTCTGCTGGCAGATTTACAAGTCAAAACCACATTTTAAAAAGTGTAAATAAATATAGGAAATTGAATTAATTCTGTCAGCATCTATTAGATATGGAAAAACTTGGGTAAAAATTGAGAAGAAGAAAAAAGGGATGAAGAAAGGATTCTATCATGAATATCACTAATGATTGTGCTAAAAACAGCATAAATTATGCATATTACCTCCTCTCTTTCCAGTAATAAATGTTTTATCATTATCCCCTGCATTTAATGCTCTGTACCTTCGCTGGGGCAGAGAAGAGCAGCGCCAACATCAGTTCTCACAATAAATAAAAGACAACTTAAGCACTCCGCAATCACAAATTGTGTGCAGGAGAAAGAAATTCTGAAATGCTGAAAATTAAAATGGGGAAAAAATAATGTGAGACAATTAATTTTTAAAAATATACCCCTTTTTAAAAAAAAATATATATATAGTGACTCTCTTATGGAGGAACCTTGCTTTAAAAAGCTGTCAATATTTCCAGTCCTATTACTACTTTTTACATTTTAAAACAAATATTTTTACAGCTTCTTTTTCTCCACCACCACCACCACCATATATATGCAACCAGAGAGGGACAAACAATGATAATGATTGTGTGTGAATGCGCTTTTTTTGTGTGCATTTGTGCCCAGCCCACATGGGTACCGTGTGTATTCTTTGGCCTGTAAATACCATTTTAATAGAAGTGTGTACACGTCCCTTCACTGTGTTTGTGTGTGTGTGTGCATGTGTGAGTGTTTGACGAGGGGCAGATACAGGACAGGCCTTAAAGGATGTCCACAGCCAGGATAAACAGGATCTAGGCAGGGAGAACAAACAGGGCTGAGCTATTACACAGAGCAGGGCGACAGCTGCCCGGGACACAAGTAAATAGGGAAGAGGCCAGGACAAGGCGTGCTTGTGAACAAACAGGCCCCTGTTTAACACCGCAGCGCTCACTACTGATGGAGAGAGACGCAGTAAAAGAAGGCAGAGATAGACAGAAAGGGTGGGGGATGACGAAGAAAGGCAGAGGAGAAGAATGAAAGTGAAGGAGTGCGAGAGGAAGAGAGGGTGTGGGATGGAGAGAGGGAGGAAGGTGGTGATGTTTTCAGGGGGGAGGTAGAGAGAGAGAGAGAGAGAGAGAGAGAGAGAGAGAGAGACTGGCACAATGTGACATCCAATCCGGTGATGAATCTCAGCATAAGAAACTCAAGGCTGCAGCCGAGATCAGCCGGCTAATAAGTATTCAAATTAGGCATAAATTTTACATGCCCAATGTTTAAAATATTCAGAGAAAGACTGTCTGATTGCCTTTACTATGATTTTATGAACATTCTAATGGAGCTTGGATCTCTCTTTTTTTTTTTTCCTGCTTTCTTTCTTGGACCGGCGACGGATGTTCGGAAAACCTGAAGATATAAGAGACGAGGAAATGAGGATTTTTAATAACATCTGAATGCAACGCAAACTATGGTGGAAATCCAAGGAAAATTGCTACTTTGATATTAACAAATCAATGTGATTTTACTCTTTTTTTAAAAGAAAAATCTGAGCTCACATCAGATTACTATTTATAAAAAGTTAAAGTCAAATAAAGAAAAAAGGGTTAAAAAAAACTGTTAGAAAAATCTGAATCTGAATACATAAATAATAAGATGGCCAGCTTAATCTCAACGCTATAATCTTCCTCACCTCCTCCAAAATAAAATCTGCAACATAATGATAATGCAGATATATGCAAAGTATATTCGTAGAGATCAGATGGTGCTTTAACCTTAATGACAGCAGTGAGATAAATTAATTAGCCATCTAAAGGCGGCATTCAAATCTGCCAATTAGAATGTCAATTAGAAACACAGCCAGGCTGCAATGACGAGCGGGCAACCAAGCTGTGGATCTGACTGTGGGGGTGATGGAACTGTCACAGATAGACACACACACACACACATACACGCGTGTGTGCGCACAAACACATGCACAATACTCGAGAGTGACAATGCTCTGCACCTGGGGGCGTGACTGTATGAAGCATGCATGTAAGACTGCGTCTGTATATGTGCATGAGCCCACCACGGTGCCCTCTCCCTGAGGGGTACCAGCCCTGACCCCAGCTCAGCCTGTCCTGAACCAACTGGGTTGGAAGGAACCACGCCACCTCCAGCTACAATATCCGCCAAGGCCGTCGTTCCAATGTGGCTGCTTTATTGCTGCATGAGTGAGGCTTGCCGGCTGCCGGCTTGCCTGCACGTGTGTTTGACATCCATAAATTGGTGTCCTGCATTTCAACACACCCGCTATTTGATGCCATTTCCTCAAGCCATAATCTTCCAATGAGGGAGAACCTAGACCACTTATTATCATGATCGGAAGCAAAGAGGAAGCCTGTTATTACCTGGTAATATGCTGGTAATTCTGCAGACGTATAGCTTTGGGAAGGAAGATGACAGTGATACTTGGCGTTTGGGTTATAAGAGATGAAGATAGCTTTGAGCTCTCTAAATTTACTGTCGCTGAAGGCACCAACATTTCTATTAGGATAGAGGTTCAACAGAAAGAAAAGACACTTCATTTTGCAAAGCTTCAGAGCAATTCCAGCTTTTGTCTCATTTCGTGTGCAACTCTACAATCACTCGATTGCTTGCTTCCTCTTCAGTTATAGCAAATATTTACTGTTGAATCTTGCATCGTCAGGAATCTGAGAAAGTGTCCCGACGGGGTGTTTGGCCCAGAAATCTGGAGAAATTCTCCGATTTCTTTGGAGAAGTGACACAACAAAGGTGTAAGGAAAATTGAGCCTTTCATTGCCTTAGTCGCACACATACACACTCCCAGTTCTGCACATACACGACAAAACACACACCTATCATTAAAGGGGAAAGAAGCAGCCCTCCATCTTTGTTTGCGAGCTCTAAAAGCCCTTAATGTAGCCTCATTACCTGGCCTGTCTCCCGCTCTATCATGTGCAGTAAACACACACTATGACACTGGCAATCCATCTAGTGGGAATACACAGCTGTCTCCAATGCTCCAACACAGTCTGGGGAACACTGAGGAATTTTTGTTCAGAGTCCCTGGGCTATCCATTCTCAGCATGAGGATGTTCTCCACTGTGTCTATCTAAAACACAGATCCATTTTCACATTCTACATGCATGAGTTGCAAAAAATATTTTCATTAGGATGACACAAAAGAAAGGGCGGAGGAAAAAAAAAGTGACCGGTAAATCTGTGATCCCAGACGTCCGTTCATTATCGGTTCACATTTCAGGTGGTTGGATGGAATTCTTTTGGTGTGTGAGTTCAGAATGAAAAAATATATATATCTAATAATAATAGAAATTACATTTCACAGTCTGCTGACTCCTCACAGCTCTCTGATCAAGTCTAGATATGGTTACCATTTAAAATAATCACAGATTCTGTGCTTGAGTGAAATTAATTCATCATTGCCATAAGTTACTATGCATACAAAATAAAGAAGTAACTAGGCAAGGGCAAGAGCTCACATATTCAATACTTCAGATTGCTTAATAAATCAAAATGCCACGTATGTGCTTGACTGAAAAAAACGATGCTAAAAAAATCACTGAATTTTAAATAATGACTGGCAAAAAGTTTAATAACTTAATCTACAAATTTTATGCCTTCAAACAATCTTTGATTGTGATCATATATCTGTTTGTAACTCAGTGTGAATTGTTGTTTTTTTTCCCTGCCAGTGAGCTGTCACAGCACGAGGGGGGACATCACAAGCAATTCATTACAACCTACAGCTTCTTGTAGCGAGTTTGGAGTTTGAGATGGAAAAACGACCACTTGGAAAGCTACGTTCGACACAACCCAGTCCTCCGGATTAAGTAAGGAGAGCCAGGCTGCCGTGCCTTAGAATTAAAAGCTTCCCTTTTGGCACTAAAAGGCCACCATAAAAGAGCATTAATGACTACTTCTTATAAACCTGTGTATGGTAATGGTTTCTGCTCTCAGATAGAGGAATTTCAAAAGTGCTTCACTGGTGAATAAAGATTGCTTTGGAAAAAAAAAGGGGTGTGGGGGTGGTAGCTGAAGAAATCATATTTACAAAATCAGGAGTGGGGCCAAATGAAAAGAGATGAATATGAATAATGGACTTTGCTTTTTTCCGGATTAACATTATTCAAAGCAACGGAATCAAATGTGGTTATCTCCTGTCCAATGAGCCCCTACACTGAGAAAAACCTCAGTCATATTTCAATTCTTCATTTGAGCTGACAATAAATTGTAGTTCTGTGATAGGAGACATTCAGTCAAGAATGTTCAGAACTTAATTCTCTTCTATTTACAATAAAGAGATGAGAAAGAATAAGATAAAAGACAGACTATTTGCCACAGTATGTAAGTGTCCCTGAATGGATGTGTGAGAGTGTGTCAGAGTGGAGAACAGAAAGTGGAAAGAAAGAAAGAAAGAAAGAAAGAAAGAAAGAAAGGGGGTGAATAAAATGACAAAGAGGACCATAGGAAAGAGTGTAAAGTGCATGTTCAATTGTACAATCTGCACAATGTCTCTTTAGATTCAAATGCAAGAGGCACTCAGGAATAGTGGGAATGATACTGCGTTAATACAAATTAGTGTTATGTGAATGCAACCAGCTCTGAAATATAATAATAGCAAAATATTCATTGTACACCAGCTATCCAGTTACTAATATAAATGGATATGAAAGGCAAGCATTGGTATTAATAAAATAAAATCCACTAGTAGCTCATTAAAAATCAAGAAAAAAAATTATAAACAAAATATTTTACTATTAATAGATTTATGTGGTATAGTAATAAATGCACACGTCTTTGAAATATTAGTGCAGCACGGCTTGTCCCCTGATGGAAAAAGAGGAGGAGAGAGACTAGTCCTCTCCTGCATTTAGGCTCGACCCATATCATTTACATGTTACCTATCAGGCACCTCGTTCTGTTGAAGCTGTAGACAGCCCTGCCGCTGTGGGCGAGCGAGACAGTGACGAAAGCCCGATCAGTCGGCTCTCATTTGCATATTTGCCAATTTCATTAATTAACTCAGCCCACCTAATCAGGGCTAATTGACCTATAAAGAGGGGAGGCCTCATTGTCTCGTGCAATAATCTTTATCACGAGGAGAGGAGGTGCGCGGCGAATACAAGGCACTCCAGACCTAACTGTATTTATAGACATCGTATCTGGAAGTGTTTCACTCAGAAAATACTGTAAGTGATCAAAACTGAGCTGCTTTGACACATTGCAAGGACTGGATAAGAAAAAAAAGAAGTAAATGGACAAAATTCTTCACGTTGCTCTGGTGTTCTTGCTGAGAAAAATCAGAGGAGCTAATGACAGTTGGATGGGTCTGACTCTCCGCTCCTCTCCACAGATCCAGCGGACGGGCGCAGGGGAGCCAGCCGCGTCTGACACAGCTACAGAGACATAGCTCATTGTGACGTTTCCAGTTATTTCTGGTTGATTAGGGCCATTATGTCTCGAGCTCTGATTTATGTTGTCATTCCCTCTCAGCAGTCCTGCATCGATAGATCTTAATGAATTGGTAAATAAGGGTGAAGATTGCAGTTGACAACACCGCAACATTCCTCATTCATACCAGACAAGATTTATGTAACCAATTAGAAGCATAAAAAGGTGGGTTTGGTAAGGAGGGGGGGAAAAAAATCATCTCTTCTGAGGAAAATTACTAAAGTCTAGCCAACGACAAAACAGATAATGAGATGTCCTTAACTTTGGCTTAGTTGGACTTTCTGCACAGAAAGGTTGGGGACTCGGAAGAAAAAGAAGAAACGATCCCGCTCCTCTTAGGATTAAAAAAAAGAAAAAATATATATATAAAGAGACCGCTGAGTGTGTGTATGCATAGACTGCTTGACTGCACCTCTGCTTTAAAATAAAACATACCTGAGTGTCCAAATCACATCACAATAATGTCCAATCTAAAAAAATCCTGATGGAATCAACAGATTAAAAATTAAGCCAGAGCACCAACAAAGAACCACTTTGATGTGGAAATGTTAAATTCAAGAAGCCA
>NW_024582375.1:847251-868685 GCF_018398535.1 Haplochromis burtoni
CCCCCCCCCCCCAACAGCCAAAACAGAGACACTGAAAATGAAAAGTAAGGCATCCATGCAGGTGTGCGCACGCAAATCAACTGTTACCTTAATGTTTAATACAATCAGCAGGGAAATTTTCATCCGCATTTTGTAAACGCCTCGTATTTCGATCGCTTAATCTCCCCAGATTGTAGTCATAGAAATCTGTTAGCAGGCAAATAAAAGGCCGCTTTGTCATTAAAATAAAAAAAATAAAATAAAATAATAATCAGATAAAAGTGCTGATCATCAATAGCCGGTGACAGGCCAGGAAGACCCAAAGGGCAGCAGTGAACAGAGGTGGAAAATTAAAGCGGAGTGATACGGGAGCCGGCTCCTTTCAGCCTCTCTCCCTTCAAGCACATGCAAATGAGGCCGTGCTGCTTAACTGCATCATTTATGTGGATAATAGCGGCATCATCATTACGGGAACTCAAATTAAATTACATCACAATTAGCATAACAAAGTGATTGGTTAAACTTTCAAAACAAATAACGCAGCTCTGCTAATGAACAGTGTTAATTGGTGAGTGTGCATTCTAAATAAAACATGTAGGTAAACATGTGTTTTAGTCTAACAATTTTAAATTTCACTTCCCCACTTTTTATTTCTTTTTTGGGGAGGAATAGAAGAAAACAGAAAAAGAAGACTTAAAACTGAATACTGCCAGGGGGATTTGTAAGCTGAAATATAAAATGTGTAGCATTTAATTTTATTGCGCTAAAGAACCTATTATATGCCAGACTCTAGAGAACAATGTAAATTATCTGCCTTCAAAATGGAGTTTGGCCAATTCTCCATGTGAACTAATCACATAGCTCATTATGCATTAGGGTATTAAATTATGAAGAGGAGTCCCTTTCACATTCCTGCACAAAGCCCTATAAAATGTTAATAATATGCCCACAATAGCCCAATACCATGCCTTGCTCACCCTCATCAATATTTAAGTAAACAAATGATCCCACTCGCCTTTGATAAAGATAATTAGTGCTTCACCAATTATCAGTCTTGTGACCTCTCTCCTCTTCAAACTAAACGTCTGCTCCAAAGAGTTTGGGATTTTTTCCCCCTCCACACGCAAAGAGATGGGAGAAAAACAAATAAGTCAAACTTCAAGTAACAGCTTTGCCCTCTCAGAACACATATCTGCAGCTGATTAATATTTGATTGTTATTAGCTTATGAAAGGTTATTGAGTGGCTGTGCCCTTTTATTCGGCTTAATCATAGTGGTGCATCACTGTCCTCTTGATTTTAATGATCAATGATTAGCTTAGCAAGCGAGTAGCAACATCTGAAAAACACACATACTCACACACACACTATCCAAATAGTACAAGAGCAGAAAATACCACAGCAAGTTCATGCACACACACACACACACACACACACACGAATTCATTCAAACACACACACACACACACACAAAGCCAAAACCAGCACACACGTGCTCACTTGTACGCATGCACATAGACACACACACACACAGCCATACACACTGAGCCATTCATCAACACTAATTAAGCAGCAGATTAACAGAGCCCGCAGACCAAGGCTGAACGGTTACACAGTGGGACGACCAACGGGGAAGGCAGGAGACACAGCCCGGCAATAAAATACAACCATTAAACACAGCCAAGAGCCTGAAGTCGACTATGGGTGACAGAGGATTGATGGCTGGATGAATGATGGATGGATTGATGGATAAATAGATGGATGGACAGTCTGCCTGACTTTTTTTTTTCTTCTTTTTTTTACCTGAAGGTGAGAAGTGCCAGAGAGCTTGACCGAGGAACAGAGTACTTGGCTCTGCCACCGCCGAGGGTGTCTAGCTGCAACGGCCCCAAGTCGACTGGTGTCACCGTGTGAAGAGGCAACACTATCTGTGTCATCACTTTAGCCGTGTTTATGGGGGATGGCATCATAAACAAGCCACCCCCCACCACCAACCCCCCCTACACTTCTCGCCACCCGCCACACAGCCCCCGCCCCAGTTCCCCCCTTCTCCTTTCCTCTCCTCTCCCTCTCTTGCCACCTCACCACCACTGTACCATTCATGCATACTTAAATCACACTCGCCCCATTAAAAAAAAAAAGAAAAAAAGAGGGGAAAAAAAAGGAGAAAGCCCAGACGCCTCTCCTGACAATTATTCTATCATTTCCAGTTGTCACCGGGGCAATTACCGATCGGGGGGCCCTTGTGCAGGTCGGGCATGCAGGCCCGAAAGAGGAGGCTTGAGTTGGGGGAGAGAAGGAAAAGAATGGGAGAGGGACAGCGGAGGGCGTGTGTATGCGTGTGTGCGCGCATGTGTGTGTGTGGAAGGAGGGAGGTGGGGGTGTGGGTGAGGGGGTGTAGTGTACAAAATGGAAATTTATGACAGAGAGACGGTGGCTTCTTTCTCTCTCCGCACTGGATATAATTAGACCATCATTTTTTTAAGTCTGAAGATAATGAAATTTTGCAATTACAGGAAAACACCACTTAATCATTTCATTCACCGGTTTAGTGGAAATGAGCAATACCGCAATTACTAGGTAAAGCTTTGCTTTTGGTGCATTTTTAGAAAATAAATCTGAGATAAGTTTTTTTTATTTATCTCAGCTACTTCTAAAAAGTAGCAATAAAGCATGTGCATCCGTGTGCAAATGTCTAAGTGTGTGTGTGTGTGTGTGCAGGTACTCTGCGTGTGGGTGGGTCCTGTGTATGACTGAGAGAGTGTGTGTATGTGAGAGTGTGTGGGGATCTTCACACGGGGACTGCTGTGACTCGTCACAGGATGTTCGCCGGCTCTCCCCTTGCATCTCGCCTGCATGCTTACCAGGGAGGCTCGCGCTGCTCTCGCTCTAATCGCACATCTGCTTCTCTGAGCACACGCTCTCTGTCTCTCTCTTTCTCTCTCCCTCGTGCAAGTGCACACACACTATCGCTCTTGCGCACAACCTGCCGGACCTGCTCTCTCCTTTGCTCTGTGTAGTCGGCATTGCTGAGACAAGAGGGGGACAGAAGTACGAGAAGAGAGAGGTGCACTCGCCGCAAAGGTATGTGTGTCTGGCTTTATACTAGTGCTTTTCCTTTCAGCTCCGATTGTGTGCATGTCAAAGTGTGTGTGTGTGTGTGTGTGTGTGGATTCAAAGAGTCTGAATGGGATTAGTGAAGGGCTCAGCGGCAGTCGGTAGCCTCCATACCGTGCACGGGGCACTTAAAAACAATTAAGCCATATCACATCCGTGTATTTCCAAGTTACACGACATCACGAAGCACTGCTACGTTAACACAAAACTAAGTCATAAATAGTCCAAAAGAGGCAGATAAAATGACCTACCTTTTAAACAATGACTGAGAAATCCACTCTCCCTGGTAAGAAGCATTTGAAGAAGTATTCTCAGAAACCTGAGAGCATTACGGTGCATCAAAAATGAAGAGAAGGGGAAAATGCCAGTAGCGGAAAACAGACGGCAGGAAAGTGGAGGCAAAAAAGGAAGAAAAAAAAGTAGAGTAACTAGCTGACGCTTACTGTCAAAGACATCACCAGAGAAGTATTTACAGCGGTATTTACAGTAGTGCGAGGGGAGAGCACCTCTGCCTGGTCACGTCTGAGAGACAGTTGCCGTTTCAGTGCTGCCTAATTAAAACAAGTCAGGCAGCCCCGCTGGATTGTTTTGACGCCTGAGGACCAATAGTACACAAAAACCAGTGGCTTGATCGGCGGGGTAGGGGGGCTGGTCGTGGGGAGCAGACAGGAGGGGGCGGAGGGTGGCGAGAGTTGGCAAAGAAATGGGGGGGGGGTACTGGAGGAATCTGAGAGGGGAGGGAGACGACAAAAGGTTGAAAACTGGCGAGACCGCCACATGCCCAATGCTTGCTTACTATTTTTCTAAGATGATCATTAAAACTGTTATAAATACCTTAACAAAAGGTATTTTTAAATGTAAATGATTGGCCAAACAAAACAGTTACGGGAAGGGAAGGAAGAAATATAAAAAGATATACAGAGAGAAAAAAGAAAAAAAAATTAACACACAAGCTGACAAACATTTCACAGCTTTTCTCTCTCAGCCAGAATGTTTAAAGGCTTGGTTTACTACTTGATAAAAGGAGAAAATGTGCTTGTACAAATGTTACATTCACATATTTGAAGCCTAATGAATTAGGTCAGTATCTATTACTAGAAGTGCAAAAGCTGCCAATCCCTATCGCCGGATAAAGACGCTGACAAAAGCTGAAACGAGCTGAACGAGTCTCGGCTGGGATCAGATGTGCTGCGTGTGATGTATTGACGTGTTTCCCCCATTGTAAACAACGCACAACAGGCAATGAGACGGAACATTTAGGGCTAATGGTGTTTGCCAATCTTTTTGTCAATTTTTTTCCTCCTCTTTCTCTCCCCTTTTTCTCCCTCCCTCTCCCTTGCATGCCACAGATGTTTTTCTTAGTCGCTCCAACAGACAGGAATCTACTGGCAAGAAGAAAGGCTCGGTCTTCCCCAGGAGAGAGGAGTACAAAGCCCCCAGTCTGCACACAACAGATGCCGAAAGCTAGTCCATCTGCCACCAGCTTGCAGTGCCACATGGGCCAGAGAGATTTAATACAAGAGAGGACTTTTATTTATTCCTTTGCCTATGTAAGTTTGTGCCACATAATCAAATACAAATACACATCTAAATCTGGCACAGATGCAACTTTAAAATTAAATTCACACTAACGGACACACACATGTGCGAGCATACAGGCAGCCGCAAGAGGTTATAGGGAGTGCAAGAATCTTCTGTTTTAAAGAGCGGCACCCGGGGCAACTATGACAGATTTATTTAGGCAAAGATGTAGCCCCCAACGCGGGGTAAAGACCACTTGAACTCACAGCTCAGAGCGGCGCACTGGTATAATTTAACAGCCTCTGAATAGCACATTATCTCCCCGGCTCTGTTGGAGCATATTTTAGCTGTATGATATCATTATTAAGAGACAAACACAGACCAAAAAAAAAAAAGTAGCATTTTCATTAGTGTCAACTGTCTGAGCTCTGAGCCAGGAAAGGTAAACACCAAACAATCATGACAGGCTGAAAGAGACCGTGGGAGCTGAAGCAGGCGAGAGAAAGAGAGATGACAAGAGTGGAAAAGCAAGCAAGAGAGAGAAAAAAAAAAGAGACAGCGACGGAGAGAGTCAAAAGGGGCTAACATTAAACAACTGCTGTTAATTGCTCTAAGCATCCACATTATGCCAGTAATTTCTCCCATTTCTCTTTCAGCGCTAAGGGCTTCAGGCTAGAAAGCTCCTTCAGCCCCTTTAATAAACTACTCAGAGTGCCCCACTGGAAAAGACAAACACGAGGCCCCTGGCCTTAGAAACATTTGCCTCACTAGGGGGAATGCTATGCCTGTTTCTACACTTCTGTGACAATTCTGTGCCTTCTCCCTTCAGGTATTTGTTCCCTACGTCTCTTCTTCCAGTGCTTTCTGCTGCCAAGGTCAACAGAGACAAACAGGCCCACCAGCGTCTTGATGTGGTGGCAGCAGAACAGTGAGAGGGGAAAGAGGGAGAAAATGGGGGAGATGGATAGATAGACATGTGTAGTGGGTACAGCGGGGAGGGGCGATGGTGGCAGCAGCTGGTTACCAACCTCGGCAAAAGCAGCAGCAGTGGAGGAGCAGTGCATCTGAAACGCACTCAAACTCCACACTGATGATAGCAATAAATGCTTCCCATCTCCCAGCACTGCTATAATTTCCATAGTTTATAGGCACACAAACACACCACTACTATTTTAATTAAAGCTACACTGGCACTGGGGACAAAGTCAAGTGTGCCTTGAAAAGCACATGCACTGCTGTAAGGTCAGCTACTAGAAGCCAATCTTCAGCTATAATTTTATTAACAGGTATTAGCCTAAATGTATTGAATTTACAAAATAATGCACTAATTTTTAAATTAAAAAAAAAATAGGACAAAAGGCAAGCACAAAGATTTCTCAGAGATTACAAGTGTAATATATGTATATTTCTCTCAAACCTTTCAGTAAGTCTATTTATGTTGTCTTACTTCCCAGAAATTTAGCGCCACCTGGAACAATTGGTAGAGCACCCGTCATTATTCATCACCTAGCACGCTAGCAAGGGCAGCCTTACCACTGCAGGAATCGTTGGCTTAAAAATAAATAACTTTTGAGTTCTACACCACTATGGAGAGGAAAAGCTTTGCATTTAAAAAATAAAGGTTTTCATATGTCAGTCCTCTGAAAATCTTTTTTTATAGAGAGGTAAAAAGATTTGCTTGTCTTAATACTTTGGTTTACTCAAAGCACATTCTTCCAACTTGACACTGAAAGTGCTCAACCAAGATTGAACTTGCAGGAGACTGTAAAGGCTTTTATAAACACATTTTACTGTCACAGAGGAAATAAATTAAGCAGGGATGGTGATGAGCCCTTAAATTGCATTTATGACTTTATGGTTAACTCAAGTTTCTATTTATATTATACATATGTTACACTTGTATTGAAAAAAAAAATGAATATGTTATTTTTATATACACGTGTAATATGGGGTCAATAATCCTGACTTTTCAATATAAGGTTTAAAATGTCCTCTTTTAATTTTCCCATTTTTGGAAATAAATTCATGTCACACACACACACACACACAAGGTCCTTTCATAAGTTGTCACATAAATGTTCCACAAGCATAATTCCTGTTCCACTAAGTCCTGCCTACAAAGAATGAAATGAATAAGCCAAATAAGGCATAATGAGGGGGTAGGGCTCTTACTAGTCCTGGTCAATGCTGATCACATGATATGTTGCTTATGGCCACAGAGCAAAGACCATTACAGACCGGTGATTATATAAGTGGTTGGAAGGCAGCACCATTTTAATATACTGTACTTAAGCACCGGGGTATCCATGGCAACTTGCCCTGCACCGTGCATTCAGAAAATCCCTCATGAAATGCCTATTAAGTGGATGATAATGACAGTGTCCAAATATATTTGCATATGTGTTTGAAAGCCAAAAAAGAAAAAGAAAAAAGAAACACAAGAGAAGTCAATGGGGGTGGAGGGGTCCCCGATTGTTGCAATCATAGTAATAATCATAATAAATATGTTGACTTTTGTTTGTTTGCTGCTATTGTAAGAAATACAACATTTTTAAATCAGTGATTAATGAAAGGCTTTGCTTCCAGTAAGACCAGTACTGCCACAGTTGATTATTATTGGTAATGTGTGTGAATTAAGGCCTCTTCGCCTTCCTCTGGGATTCTCCACATGTGACTTCCATTTGCAACTCTGGCCGAGTGCCCAACAGGACATCCCTGAGAGAGTGTTTGCTTGACTCAATATCAACAGCCCGAGTAAGCAGCTGGAGGGGACACTCTGGCCAAACCCAGCCATCGCTTCTATTGAAAATAAACTAGGCTGTGCATTCACTGGGCCCAAAAATATCAACACGCGCTGCAAGGAGCCACGTATAGCACTCTCCACTGTTCCGCTGGTGCCTCTCAAAGGCTTAATGATACCTGCACCTCCCCTCCAGCTGCTTCTGCCGACGCCGTAGCTACACACAGACGGCAGGTGGGCGGGAATTAAAGTATACATTACAGCAGAAAAATAAAAAGAGATCGAAATGACAGAAGTCAGACAGTTCAAGCTAACTGGGCCTCTTGAAGCGAAGGAGCTGGTAGACTAGCGACAGACACTCTAGGTTAAATTGGCCCTCCAGTGCCTCCTCTTATTTTCCCCCACCACCGCAGCTGCCTCCGATGCCCACCCCCAATTCTAAAAAAAAGAAAGAAAGAAAAATAGCTTTTCTTCAAAAACATATTTGAATTAAACGAGTTGCTGAAATCAAAGGCTCAGCTGAGATGGATAAATTTAAACAAGCAAGTGCAGCTCACAGCAGTTTACCTGTTATACAGCAGATTGGAAGGAGATGAAAGAATAGAGCATGGAAGACAACTTCTCTTTTTTCACAGCAGTAGATATGATCATATAGTAAAAGGCAGCTACGGTTTAATTAGATTCCTACTAGGAGAAAAGTACATGCTACTGAGTTGTTGTGGTTTTTTTGTTTTTTTATCTTCTTGGCCACTGAGATGTCATCAAGCTAAAGCAACGGCCAAAAAGAAAAAAAGGCGAGGGGGGGATTCAATAGTCGTCTCATGCATTCAGATTTCCTGTTAGGGGATGAATCTGAAACCCATTTATGACAGTGATCTGTAGTGTCTGAGGATCCCACAGCTCCAGCTCTGCCAAAGAGATTATCATTCCCAGAACCACGGCTACACAGTTGAATGGCAAAGAGACAAGCTTCACTGGCAGTCAAAAGAGCACAACACCTGTATATGCTATGCAACAACCCGCTATCTAACATCCAAGGAATCCCATCAATGCACTCACAAGTAGCAATAAAAAATGCTTTCATGCCGGATGAAAAATTTGATGCTGACCATGAATTAGATAACAGGGAAACTTTTGGGAATAATCCCCAGAAGCTGTTGTGACGTGGAGCTTTTAAGTGGACTTTACAGACCTCCGATTACCTCAGCCTTCTGGGTTCACTGCTGACATAGTGGCTATCCATTCATGACTAAAACACCATTCGACTTGATACCAATTACACCTTTAAAAAAAAAGACCTGATCAAATTAATTCAGGAAAATGGCATTCTAGCAAAGAATAATAAAATCATTATTTGGAAAACTTAAAACTCTCATATTCTCCACACCACGGCTAATTCAAACCTAATTTTTACTAGCCACTAATTTGAGGGTGAAGGGGTTGGGGGGGGGGGGGGGAGGGGGGTAGGAATTACATCTGGAGGTAATTCAATGTGTGGAACTGAGCCCAGTGGAGGCTATAATACCCCCCCACTCGCCCACACGCACAAAAAAAAAATACAAAAAAAGACAGACAAGACATAGAGAAGGAACTATTTAGGTGAGTGGGACTTCCGGAGCACTGAAACGACACTTCTCACAAAAATGTTTTCATTATGCTGTCACCAGACACAGGCTGGAGAGGATATAGGTGCTGCAGGCACAGACAGAGAGACAGACCGAAACACTGATAAATGAGGAAGAGGGGGAGAGTTTTTTAGGAATTGTGTGTATAAGGTGCAGGCTCCTCCAGACAGCTGCACTGGCTCAGGATTTAGCCAAGTATGTGGAGTTGAGGGAAGGTTGCGGGTTAATTTTGACTCCACCGTTGGGTGTTGTGCCCGCTGTAAAGGCTCAGAGTTTATGAGGAAGTCTCCCTCTCAAGTGACCAGCTACATCTGGGCTGCCTAAGTGGGCTGCCTAATAAATGGCACACTTTTTCAATGATCTGCAATTTCAAAGCACTGAGTAAAGGGTATCCAGCTGTATCAATTTCACTGTATGGATGCAAACTTAGCAGCTATTTGCAGGGAAGTATTTGTGCGGAGACTAGAAGTGGTAATGTTTGAAAGCTTATTCGTGATGACGCTGAAAGCAGTCACACCGCTAGAAACTGCGGGAAAGAAAAATCTAAAGTTTGGCTCCCAACAATCCCTGCAGGAGAACATTAACATGTGATAGAGAAACTCGCCTCAGTCCCTTCCACACCAGAACCCCCTGCTCTTCACTTAAATCCTTTGCCATCCCTTCAACGCTAAATGTGTTTTCCAAATGAAAATAAACGGAGTCTGACTGGTTTGAGGCAGTCATACTCGGGAATATGAGATCAAATAAAGGCTTCTGTGGAGGCTGAAAGGAGAAATGAAATGGCTTCTGAGGGGGAGATGTACCGAGTAATAAAATTACTCCTTTATATCTTCCTAAACAGCACATGTTCCCCCTGGAGTGGGTGAGGGCTTCACTTCGGTCAAAGACAAGTATGCAAGTGGCAATTTTTCCTTCAGGAAGATTCCCTGATACACTTCTGGAGACTTGGCACACTGCAATTTTCTTGAAAACGAGAAACTATTTCAGCAACAAGTTAAGCGGAACTTTGGAAGTTTCACTTTGATGATGTGCTGGTACACGCTGTCATTGAAAGGTATGTTCCATTAAATTGGAACAGCAAGATGATTCATAAGCCTATTGCTTTTCAATGTGTTCAAACTAGGCTGAAATGTTCGACTGTATTTTATACTAACACATACAGTTGACTTAGAGCTGACCATGATGTACCACAAACACAGCAAATCATTTTTGGGATGAAAAATGTCTCTGCTTTGAAATTGGTTAGCTATTCCAATTATACAAGCACCACTCCATTTGGCATTGGGGGGAAAATTTACAACAAAAGTATGAGTCTAACTACTTAAAATCATGCAATTGATTTGTATTATTAAAAAGCTGGTCACAATAATATTCAGATGGACTTTTTCCACTACAGCAGAAGGGCTGTATTAGAGGAAATTTGCAATCGGAGAGAATACATTATAATTCATTATACAGTAGCTATTAAACCTTCAGTAAAAATGCTTTAGTACAAGGATTGAGCCACTTATCAGACCTACTCACTACCTTTAAAAGCTGTCCATGTTCAGTGCTCTGAGTGGCAAAAACGCAATCGCTGATGACTTTGAAAATAGGACGAGATGTACAATTTATCAAAACAGAAACGGATGGCAGGGATTTCAAAGAATCAAAAGGTTGTAACTGTTTGTTCAAAAATCACAAGAGAAAGGAAGACTGCAATTTATGGAATTAGAAAAAAGAAATTCAGAAAACCATTTTTAGAAGTTATCAATAGAGTGGCTTGGGTTATGCCAGCTGAAAAAAAGAGACTTTTAAAAAAGAAAAAGTGTCAATAAGAAGTGTATTGTTCACAAAATGTTTTTCACGTTTTGTGAGGCGTTCACAAGAGGCGTGAAAACGTTTCATCTAAAAATCTCTGCATCTTTCGAGCAACATATATAATGTGGACTTCTAATGAGATTAATTCAAGAAAGTTAAGCATCAGTTTGGCATTAATTAAGTTAACTACTTCTTTATAAACAGTGACAACTAGCAAACCTGTATTGGTTATCAGAATCAGAATCAGAATACTTTATTGATCCCTGGGGGAAATTATTTAAACATATACAAGCAGACTGCAGACTGATTAGAGATCTCATGACACCAGGCACCAAAAATAGTGAGTGCATGCATGAGTGGCTTATAAGCCTTGTCAACTTATCACTGTGGATGACTCTTAATTTACACAAAGGTGCTCAATTATACTTGGAGGCAACATTCTCAACACTGTGCGAACTTGGGAGACAATAACTTTCTCTCTTTATTGTCATTTGCCCCTGTCGAAGCCTGTTGTCATCTATTCAAGAAGACAAATGGCAAATGGGATGTTTCTGACAGCTTAAAAGTACCCATCAGCTGCCCTTTAGACATCTCCCTGCACATCCATCTCCTGAACCTCCCCAAACAAACAGCAGGCTCCACTTCAAATACATAGCAGGACTATTAGGTAATCTTCTCTTCTTTGTTCACTCTCCCTGAGACTTGGTGACTTACCTCAATCTCTCCCTCTTCCAACTCCTGCCTTCAAGGTGACAGAACTAGAGGAGTGCACCGCAGCGAATGACTTGAAATTATCTTGTGTTTTCAAAGACATTTTATTTATCGGTATGATGATGATGAAGGTATGGTTTTAAAGTGCGAGGGGGGAAGAGAAGAGGATGGCCGGAGCACAAGGGCTCTTTGTTTTAGGAGAGGACAAATCTGAGGTTTCCTCTTGGATTTTCAATATCCTGCAAGGTACCAAACAGTTACAGTAGTCTAGTGTCTGAGCTTTTCATTTTTTCTTTTTTGAGAAGGGAGGGGGTATAGAGGCTTGCTACGTGTGTCTGTGAATTGTTGCATGCTTCTTAGTAAAACGCCGTGTGGCTTCCAACAAAGCCTGGGAAATCAATCAATCTGCAAAGAAATACTCCATATGCCAGATGTGGCACTTGGAAAAAATAAGACTTAAAAAGACTTGGACCCACAAAGGGTTCCAAACAGTATAAAATCATGTTGAAATCAAATATTTGCTACAGATGAATCGAGCTGTCAAAGTGCTACCTATTCCACTTTGAATTTCTGCTTGTTATTTTAGGTGGCTTCACGAAGGCATAGCATGTCAGAGCTTTAAGTGTGTAAACATCTTACTCTGAAATATATCGCCACTATTTACTTTACAAGTTGCCAAGGAGAATGAAAGACAAATGTTTCATTAGCAGGTGACTTTTTTTTCCTTTGGGTTTCTTTTACAAGTCTTCAGTAGTTCCGCTTCTTGACACATATACATACATACACTGAGCATAATTATAAATGCAAGGCTTGCTATAGGGAGCTGAACTTTTCACACCTTTCAAAGCCACAAAATTGGATGGTTTTGTGGTTGTGCAGCTGCCGCTTCGCGCTAATGCAAGGCGGTGTCATATGAAAAATATTCCTCTCCCCAAACCACAGGGCTGGTCATTAATGAAACACAGGCCGCGCAGTGAGGTCATACAGAGTCTAGATTTCAGCAGCCACACTTAAAAACCGCTCAGAGAGAATAGAGAAACATGAACACAAATCAGATTCCAGCTCCAAGGACGGGGAAAATAAATAAATAGAGAAAGGCACTGGCCCCTCTCACATTTTCCCCCAGCGCTCTGCAAACAACCGTCAACTGCAGCTCAGAAACAGCTCACAATGAGAGCAGACTAAACAATCTGGTCCCGGCCAAGGAAAATGCTAAGCAACTCTGCACACAGGATGTCTCACCCTAATTGCCAACTATCAAATCTCACAATGGAATCTATCCATTTGGCAAAATCTTTACAGCAAACTTGGCAATATGTCTTTGCTTTTAAAAGTGTCAACTTTTTTGATGAAAAGGCTGGACACATAAAGATGGGGAAATACTGCTGTCAAGAATTTCATTTCCATCTTGGATTCGACGGGGGTTTGTAGAGCTTACAGGAAAACTACCAATAACGTGTGCTGAGAGGGAGAAAAACCTTTTATTGGACAAAGGTGCTAGGGGTCTTGTTAACGAGTGATTAAAATCCTCAGCATTAAGATAAACAGACTAAATAGGTCCCCAAAGACGTGCAGACTCATGAAGGAGAGGGAGCGAGGGCAAGCCCGAGTCAGCAAGAGGGACGGACAAACTGTGTGCTGGAGCTGGGCATGCATGGGAGTGTAACTGGATCCTTGGGACTGGTATAAGAAGCAGTGTTACCAGGAGGGACAGGGCTCTAAACAGGAAACTAATGGGACAGTCTCCACCATCCACCATGTGGCATTGTATTTTCCAGCCAGTCGTAGCCATGCTCGCAGAAACCTCATGACTTCAAACAGCCAAAATAGCAGCACATTCATGAAACAGAACAGAACTACTGAGAATTAAAGAAGGCAGGAAAAAAGAAAACACACACACACACACACACACACACACACACAAAGGTAGCAGACCTCAACAGCAGATGGTAAAATTAACATTTCAACAGTTCCTTCCTTTCATGTAGGTCTCGGCAGAACTTTTTCTTAAAAAAAAAAAAATGAAATCCAAAAGTAAGAGGGGCTTGGGTTTTTGGTAAGATATAGTGGTGTAGAAGGCATCTGGAAAAGGTGAAGAGGAATATTGGCTTATTGCTCCTGATGGTCCACCTCTATGAAAAATTAAATAGGTCTGTTTTGCAGGTTTCCCCTCTCTAGAGTGCCCTAAGCTGTGTTATGGAAACATCATCTTGGTAATTTATACGCCAAAGAACACCTGGTGATGAAAGAAAATAAACTATTCCTCCCTTTCTTTCTCCATTTAAAACCTAACACTTTGACTTTGCGTTCTCTTCCTTTGATGTTTCCTTTTTCCATCTTTTTAATGTCCATCCATTTGGCTTTTTTTTTTTGCAAGAAGTTGGCATCTATTGTAGAGTTAAGTCGTTCACAAAATGCTTGTCAGATTTCATTTTGAAGTCTTGATAGAAACTTCAAAAGGTGCTGTAAAGATGTTATCGTGGAGAGACGGAAAGACTGAGGCATCTCTAATAAAGACCCAAACAATGGACAGCCTCTCTCATTTCCAACCCTGTCCAATGGAGCGTCTCAGTAGTACCCATTAATTTGGACACAGTTCTGGCTAAATTACATGTGTTCCACCTCTGTGACATTTTAAATGCAATTAAAAGCTGGTTATGGAAGTGTGCACGGACTTCCCTGTGATGAAGGGAAATCACTGACGTGATTAACATGCAAACGAGCTCATGCTGGCAGACTAGATTGGGGTTTGAAAACCTCAATTACTTTTGTGTGATTATCTATTTACCAGTACACAGATTTCCATTTCTCATCTCCAGCCGAGTTCCCCGTGCACGAGCCTCAATTATACGTGGCACACCTTTATTTATGATGCGCACGATGCTGAAATACAAGCTGTAGTTATTTTTTACTGTGATATATTGCTTCTTTACAGGCTGCTTGTGAAGCAGGACCACCAGATCAAGACTTCTTAATGTTGAGCAATTTGCTTTGTGAGCACTTAATATGATCTTGATCCCCCAGCGCCCCACACACCTCTAATCCATCCATCCAACTCCTATTTAAACTCAGCTTAAGTCTCACTCTGTGTGAGAGAACAGGAAAACTAATGGACAAATGGTGGCCAGAGTGGAGCGCTCTTAACTACAGTTTTAGGCTTGAATACTTTTTATTTTTTTCAACTCATAACTACAATGTAAGAAATATCCCTGTTAAATAATGGTATGAACTGGCAACTACTTTTTACAGTGTAATACCACAATTTATACCAACAAATATACAATTTACAATCTAGCACTGACAGATATTTGGTTGCATGCATATATTATATAACATTCTTTATATATTATTGTAAAATGATTTAAATATTGTAATAAACACATCATTCATAACCCTAAAAATCCTCAGTTTGCTTGACCTTATTCATGAACCCTACATTCAGTGTCTTGTCACTCTTGAACAATGAGAAGAAATTCATTACACAATACAATTCTAGGAGTTTCATCTAAAATATTAGCAACAGTAAGTCTAAACATTAAAAAGAAAAACGAAAAACACGAGTTAATATTGTGTCGACTTAAAAATGTACATTCCCAAAGGTGAACCATCTCCTGGGAATATTTAAAACTTATTAGCTAATTTCTTTTCTAAGGATTTGACAAATGACATGACAGAATTTGACACATGATTTTGCACTGAGTGTACTGACACCAAAGTCTGACTGACTGAAAAAAAGCACTTTTCAAAACACTTTGAGTGGTCAGTAAGACCAGAAAAGCACTGCATAACTACAAGTACATCACATGGAAAAAAATAAAAATACAAAAAATATTGTATTGGCTTCTAAGTAGCTTTCTAATAATATGTTTTGCCCCTCAAAGGTCTTGGCATTTACAGCAATAAATTGCACAAGAAGAACTGTACATTACCATACAAGATTCCCACATTTTTCTAATCAGCAATTTCATACAGTAAATGAAAGCCTTAAAAAAGTGTCTATTAGTAAATGGTGAGGTCTAATATGCAGTCTAGCGGTATGTGGTGATTAATTGAGTACAAGGACAAAACTATATCAAGGAAAGAAATTAACTTGAGGAATGTCTTATAGTGTGCATCATCTCGCTTGGAATGAGTAGAAGAATTTATAGCAACACAACTGGAGTGCATGTGGATTCATTTAAACAGCGAAGCAAAAACAACAAGGAGTAGTGTAATAAAGTATTTTAGTAACTGGATCAATGCGTACTTAGATTCAAACCATTTTATCTGTGGGATATTTTTCTTTTTAAATAATATAGTGCACATTTTATTTTATTATTTTTTTTATTGCCAATGTTCTGACAGTTTCTCAGTGCCCAGGGACAGAAGGAAAGAGGAAGACACGTATCTGTGGCATAGCCAGACTTTTCACATTGTGCCCAGCATACATAAAACATTCCCTGTTGCTTGAGCTGGAGCAAAAAGGAAAACAGTGCCATCAAGTGAAATATTTGAGGATTCCTCAAACACCTTTGCAGACAGATCTATCATGTCATCAAAGAGAAACCAGAAGAAGAAGCTGATATTCTTTGATAAACTTTAATTAAATTGATTTATTTATCCAGGATAAGAGATTGCTTCTCTTGTCAAAATGATAGCTTGTCACTGTTAATCATATTGAACACGTTTTAACTTTATACTTAAAAAAAGTATAATTCAAATGTATTTGGATTCCTCTGCATGCTTTTAAGAATAAATAATCCACAAATGTGTACTCTGAATGAGAATGTTCAGCACCTCCCACTCAACTAGTGAGACGATAAGACAAGGATTAAACATGGTGCTTTGCTGACTTCATGTTCAGAATCCTGTTCGAGGTACGTCAGGAACAAAGGGAATCATTATTACTATTTGAACTCAGTTGCCAGGACTTGACTACACCATTGGTATAAGGTTGCTAGAGTAGGGAGGGAAAAAGAAGCAGTGGATACAGCATACTGAGTGAGTGAAACTGGTGGTGATGGCTAGAATCATGAGTGAGAGAAAATAAAAGAGAAAGGGAGAGGGAGAGCTTAGATAATAGCAGATAATGGACAATTAACTCAGGCTAGTAGTGCTTGCTGCAGTGAATAGCAGCTTCTGGTGCAGCAAGTCCCCGATCACCACTCAGCCATATTCACACTGGGAATACAGGCAATATCAAGCTGCAGGCTACTGGGCCTCAGAGGTGTACACGCTGCATTAGCAATCTCCACAATGCCTTCAAACAAAGCACGATACCAACAAAGTGTCCCAAAGTGCAAACGCAAGCACTCTGCTGATGGGAAGTCTGCGGTGCCATAACCTTATTCATTGTTTCTTGTCCTTTCACCACCAAATAAACCCAGGAGCTGTAAATCCATTTTAAAAAAGTGACATACCATTCCTGTCTGCCGACATTGAAATTAGCATAATTAAACCTACATAAAAGCTAATTGCATAAATAAATGAGTCAATGTCACCACTGTGCATCACAGGAACAATGCTTGTGTTCATATCAGGAGCCTCAGAAGTGTTTTAACTTCCCAATCAGCCCCCTACTCCCTTCAAACTCCATCTAAATCTATTGATCTGTGAAACACGGGGACTCAGGGGAGGCAATTCACTTAATATCATACATCTAATGATGAGATGAATAACGATTATACCATTTGGTAATTAAACGTCTTACAAACCATTTAACTGACTGTGCGTCTGCAGGGGTCGCTGGAGGTCATAACGATTGTTTTTCATTCCTTGCTCGGCACGAAAGCAGGAGACACGCAGGAGGCAGAGCTGGGGGTTGGTGGTGGTAGAAAACAGTGCATGACACAATGGTGAAAACACACTAATGATTGTTAGCAGCTATGGCACTAATCTCTAAAGCTGTCAAGACTCTGAAAGGCAAATAGTGCGGCAGGGCAAAGGAAACGAGAAAAATAAAAACAATAAAAAGGTTTGGCTTTTCATTCTTTGAAGTTTTATATTTAGAAATCTCATTACCGCGCTTGTTTTTTTACACAACAAAAGACATATTTACCAAATGTGCTGCCAATCCTTAAATAAGGGTGATGTAGAAGAGAAAAAAAAGTCCCTTTATGAATAGTCACCTTCCATTTTTGCAAGAAAATAGAAGGTGTCTGTACATAAAGGCGTGTTTAACACATGCTCTGAGCCAATTTACTGTCAACATCCACAACCCTAATCCCTACTTACAGGCAATAATTACCCAACGGTGCTGTATCAGTGTGTTGTCAAGCCTGTACTAAGCTTATTTTTTCAAATATACTGTATACACTAAGTACAAGGATGACAAGAGGGTCAAGTAAAAGAAAAGTTCTAAAATGATTTTAAAGGTTGCAAAACCTGCACACACACACACACACAAAAAGTCTAATCACTTTGTAGAGCCAGCCTCTCCTTTATCCTTAGTGGGCTCACAGCGTGTTTCTGTAGCTGGCTCAAGCACATTCACACAGCATTTAGTGATAGAGGGATGTGTCTCGTGCTCCTGGCTCCTTATTGAATGATAGCTAGTAAACATTGTCATTCCAAAGAGAGACAGGATTAAAGCCTGCTTTGCCCATTGAGGGGAACAGTAGGCGAAAAGAGAAAGGGAACAATAGCCAAATGGAGGACGGTATCACAAGGGTCCAATGTCTGCTGTGATGAATATGTGGGAGATTATAACCCATTCCATCATTTCCATAATGTAAAATTCTTTCTTTTTCACCCGCCAACTATTCACTAAATAAATGAGAAAACTATCACCCGCACAGCAATATTTGACAAAAGGCAGAAGGGAGGGAGACCGAGTTTTGAATGACCCCCGTGCCTTTGACAATATAAGCGCTGTCCGGACACATTCGGAAGCAGCGGAGTGAGTAAAACCTGGTAGAGTATTTATCATTGGGCACAATGCAAATGTATTACCATGTCACCAATACCACTTTACAGCACAGAATGGAACTATACTGAATACAGGAGAGTTTTAAATAATAGCAGGTGAAAATATGAATGGAGGGCTCTATTGATGTGTGGCTTTAATACCTCACAAGTATTCTAAACTGAGGGATCATTCAGTGGACATTGGTTTAAAACCCTGCAGCCACAAAGAGTCAGCCCTCACATTTAACCAATATGCTAACTAGCCTAGCTATTAAGTCTGTCCAACAAAAATAATTCGAATTGGACTGACTGAAGTCAGAAGGGTCTTTCAAAAGGGTGAAAAAAAAAACTTCTGGAAAGAAAAGTATAATTACAAAGTTCAGACTAGAGAGAGTGCTAATAAATGAAGATGAAAAGCTTTTAGCCAAGCAGCAACCTCCAGGCCTAAAGAAAGAAGCCAGAACCTGCAGTTCCTCAAAAAGCCATTTGAGGCTGGCTCCAAAGGTGGAGGAATGAATACTTACTGCCACATGAAAATCTCCCACATTAATGGTTTAAAGTTATGCATTTTAATTGTTTTGGCTGATTTCACTGGAATATGCTATCTATGATTTTTGACAAAGGCAGCTGCAGCTGGTAACTGTCTCTTAGCATAACCTTATTAGTTTGACTCACTTGATCATGTTTGCGGTGTGGGGCCTTTTGGAGCACTTAGTTGACAAATAATACGTGTTGCTTTGTGGTACCACCCATACAACAAATCTGTGCTACACTGGTTGAAATTATTGTTATAGTTATTTTTTTTATTTTGCTGTGCATTAAATAACAACATCTGTATCTATGTATGGCCTTCATCGTTTTAACCAAACCTACTAGCATTATCTGCCAAGTTAACCTTAAATGTTCTTGTGTAATATGACGGCTTCTACCCTCCAAAAATAATCTGGCACTGGTAAAAAACTAAAATCAAAGCTTCATAACTGGTCTTTACAAACTCATTGGATGACATAATGGTGGTTACAGCCATCCTTTATATACAGTCCAAGGTTTCTGGCTATGGGTACGCTGTGAAATATGTGAAAACTACCTGGTTAAGCATGACTTACTTACCTGCTAGGAAATTCAGTAAGTAAAGGATAAAATGTTTTTTCATTAGATCTTAAAATAGATACTAACAATAGACTCTATAGCTATATGCTTGCTATATAATCGACCACTTGACTGCAGATCCTTGAGTCTAACTGTTATTTTTCTAGAGAGCTTCTCAAAAAACATTAAACTTGTGAAATTCCTGAGCCATAGAAAATATCTCCGCGCCCTAGCTCTGCTCACGCCTCAGCCTCACTGACATCTCTTCAGCCATTTGCTTGATGTGTGAGTGTGTGCGTCTTTGTGTAAGTGAAAGAGAGAAAGCCTCTGCCAGTCTACATGCATGTGAATGTGTGTGTGTCATCTGTGAGATCTCAGCAGTCTATTCCAGAGATTTCTCCCATGGTACCCCAGTTTATTTACTTTATCTACAATATAATGCTTCAGTGAACATTAGCAACTTTGAGACACAAGTTTCAATCAGTCATCCAGCGGCGGTGCAAGCAAGCTCGTGCGTGTGTTCATCCAGGTGCAGAGAAAAGATGAACACCACCGCCTCTTTGGCTTCAAACTCAAAGGAGTGACAAAAGAGGTCCCAAAATAATTCAAAATCAAAACGGACAGCGGGAAAGGAGAGAGAAGGAAACAAAAGAATAGTAGAAAAGCAAAAACAGGGAAGAAAGCCAAAAAAATAAACTGTACAGGACAGTAGGGAGAAGAGTTCGGGAAAGGAGGTAGGGGTGGATTTTAAAAAATGACTGAGAGAGAAGTTAAACAAAAATGATACTATGTTGAGAAACGGGAAGAGGAAGAAGGACAGACAAAGGGAATGATAAAAAGAGACAAAATAAAAGAGAAGGCATGGGAGAGAGGAAGAGAAAAAGAAAAGGAGGGGAGACAAGATGTTCTCCCTGGGTAATGTGGAGGGGGTCTTGTCCAATAAACACAGGTGAGCAGCTCGACAGGCCAGGACCACCAAGCTGACTGACAGCTGAGAGCTCTCACTGACCGCCAGCTTTATGTTACATGACACGAGGTGTGCAACTCATCAGACAAAGAGAAACTGCCTGCACCTCTCAGAGTGTGGTAGGGAGAGGGTGGAAAGCACACACGTACACCCACATGCGCTTTTGCACGGCTGTTTAAAGCGGCATCCACGTACCGTAGCTGCAAAGTTGCAAACACAAAAATACCCACTCTCTCATATGGCCAGACAGGAGGAAAGCCCTGCCATTTTCCTTCACAGGTGAGCAGAAGAAGGAAACACCCCGGTGCTCCAGTTACTTAGCGGGAGAAAGTGAGAAGTTGTAGGGTGGGGGGTAGGATGTATGCTGTGTGCCGACTGAATCTTTTCCACATGACGGGCCTCGGGCTGTTTTTGTCAACTGCACTCTTGAGCAGCAAGGAGTCAGGTAGTGTGACCACATGATTGCCCAAGAGGCACTGCGGTGAGAGGGGGAGAAATTGGGGGGTGGGGGGGGTGGGGGGTGGAGAGAGTGGAAGGCAAGAGGAAAGCAGAGAGGGAGAGAGATGGAGGGAGGGAGAAGGATCGGGGGCCGGAGACAGGACCGATGCAACACGCATGATGAGGTGTAATCACAAACCCCATTCAGAGTGCAGTGGAGTTTGTCAACATACACACATTCACATTCCACTGTCTGTCAGCTCCATGACCCAAATCGAGCATGCTGTGTGAGTGTGTTTTTCCACACACATGAATACTTTTTGCCCATTTCGCCTCCAACCAGGTAGTAGCGGTTGCACTGTCTAGGCTTGTGGTTTGTGGTGAGGAAGTCAGATTCCAAGCTCTTGTAGGATTTCGCTGCCGCCTGTATCCCTTTTCAAGCTGCGATCAAATGATCATTACGAACAAAGGACTTGGCTTGTTGCCTCTGGAGTAAAAGCTTTTTCAGTGGCCGTGACCGCGTGGTTTGATTTGAAACTTTTACTTTGAGGGAAAGTAAAGGG
>NW_024582375.1:868705-902445 GCF_018398535.1 Haplochromis burtoni
GAGAGAGAGAGAGAGAGAGAGAGAGAGAGAGAAAGTCTTATCATAGAGAGGAATCCTACCATTAATTAAAAACAGCAAAACTGAGTCACTCAAATAAAATAAAAAAAACCCTAAATGTAGTTATGACAGACTTAAGTTCACAAAGCTAACGTGCAAAAAGTTAATTGTAATCACATTTAAAATAATGTTTGATTTTTAGTGTCTCCCAAGAATTCAGGAACAACTTCTTGGCAACTCAGTTATTTCCATGTACTGCACCTTAGCATGCAGACCCTTACATAAACAGAACTCATCAGCAGGTTAAAACACTGTAGGATTTAGTTTATGTCACGATGGCGATATCCCTATAAAACACTGCGCTGGGAAGGGCTAACATAAACTTTAGACTATTTGTGCAGGCTGAAAAATGAGGCTGCGTGACAGCTTGGTGATAACACACGAGTTCAATCTGTCAAGACAATCAGCATTCAGACCTTGGGAGAAGAATGCGCGACTGTGTGCGACCGATTCACTGGACACGATCACCTGCGAGCGAAGCCCACTCATAATTCGTCCCACCTGAAATAAGGAGTTCAACCTAAAGTCAGGCCTCTCTGATGTCATGCCTGCCTCAGGTTGGGTTTCACAATAATCTCAGGCTCTTGGAGAGATGCCATCAGGCCCTGCTTCCACACCCCAAGATTTTCTTGAATTAAATTGCAAGGAAAGAATAACACTTGAAACAGCAGATCTTTGCTCCCTTTTCTTCAGAAATTAAGCTATTGCATGCGGTATTTCCAACGAGTCATATACACACATATACACACATATTGCAAGGGCCCCAAAGTATGCTGAGGCAGGCCACCTTTGCTGAGGGAAATTAACTTTCTTTTTCCTGCATTAAAATTTCTTAAATTACATATTCTAGATTCAGATTCATCCGTTCATATTCGAATGAAGATTTGGCAATTTATAATCAACTGGATAACAGATAGCATGAAAGAAAAAGAGGGGAATACCGCAGAGGATCAATAGAGCCATCTTCTTCTGAGGTAATGATGGTAATACTCATTCTGAGCCTCCTTGCAAACTTCATTCTCATAGCAACTGTGCACTCAGGACAAACATTCGCCGTGCAATTTCTTTTCTTTACTCATCACCCGACATCCTCCATCTCCACATCCTCTCTTGCTTTTTTACTCTGACCCTCAGTTATTTCTTTTTTAGATAGATGTGAGTGAGATAAATACCCGATAGTTGCTAGGAAAAAAGTATAGTGTGGAAAAAGAGATTAATCTAAAGTGTTTATACTGAGAACAGGACCTGGACTGAATTCTATCTTCTTCTTAAACTGGGTTTTATATGGAGCATTCACACCAGTTAAAAAGAAGAGGAAAAAATTGCTGGAAATATAAATGTCAGGTATGCAAAAATAATTCCTTCATGGAAGTAATGTAAGAACAGGACATCTCCTAATCAGAGAGCTCAGCAAAGGGCAAGATGTCACTGGCTTTTCTTCCAATTTGCTCACAGTATGACACAATCAGACCCTACCCCAAACTTCATTAAATCGAAAAATGGAAACTGGGGAACTTCCAAAAAACTTTCAGCTTCTCCCCCTCCCTCTTTCCTAAGTGTGAAGACAAAACAGTGGACCATAGAGAGAAGGGCGCATGAAGAACGGCAGCAGATCCTTGGGAGTGAGTGCAAAAGTGAGGAAAAGGGGGAAAGAAGGGAAAGTAAACCTTTGATGAGTAAGACTTTTTTTGTTAAGCGATGGAGCTTAACTTTAAAATATTCTGGGTGGCAGTGAATGGGGGATTGACCAATGGCCCTGATCTCAGCCACACACGGGGGCACTGGGGTTAATGGTGGATAAAGATTAGAAAAAAAAGAAGGGTTGCTTTGCCTGATCTCCATCCACCCCCACACACCGACCCTGCAGTTTTCACCTTCTCCACCAATCCCAAATCAGCTAGACAATGGAGGCTGCCAATGGGGAATGATCCAAGTCCCTTTGATTTCTGCCTCTACCCCCTCGACTGTTCTGAGTGCCCAGGGTAAAGACCCGTGGAGGTTCCCCTGTTTGCCCACTCACAGGGACGACAGTTAGCGGGCTCAGAGAAACCATCTGAGGATTGAAAATGGTATGACAAGAGGTCTCTGATCTATGACAAGAAATCAATTTCAAACTGGAAATGTGCGCAGAGAGCTGTTCAGACTGAGCTGTAGCTTCTTTAAAGTAGCCAAAGATATGCTTAATTGCTGTAGATTTTTATATGTGTCTACGGTGGAAGTGCAGCTTGCAGTGTTGAGGCAATTACACATTTTTGCAATGATTAGAGGGACATTTTTAGGCTAGCAGATATGCAGTAAGAGTTCATCTTTGAAGATTTAACTGAATACTGGACAAATTAAGAAGTAATGTTTAAATCTCTTTTAGGTGGAAAAAGAAATCTTGACTCTGTTTCACTCAGGAATGAAAGCAATGGGAAGGTGGAAGTGGTCTTGCACCCAAGATGCTGAGTGTCTTTGCTTATGTGCACACACTTTAATCACATTTTAACCTCAAAGACTGTACTCCAAGATAGTGTTTTAAGAAAAAATTATTTTTTTCCTGTTAGGTTATGGATTGAATAGATTTTAAAAATAGATTCAAAGCAAACAGACACAAACTTCTAGCTTCAAACAATAAATCAACCACAGAAAAAAGTTTTTTACTTCTTTTGGAAATGAACCAGATTGGCTCCAAAATGTAATAGCTCCACCTCGACTCGAAGTTTATGCATTGTCTTGCAAAAAAGACAAACATTCCTCCATCTTTGGCCTTGACAGAATAATTGTGGCATTTAATTAACTGCAATAAATAAATGGCTATTGCATTATGTAAAATGGCAGATTATCATGTGCAACCTTTAAACAACACTTGTGCTTTTTCTTTTTAATAAGGTCACAATAACACCCTCCAGACCATATGACCAATATATCCATAAGAAAATGATACACTGATATGTACACTTTTCTCATACCCCGCTCTGCTGATTTGTCATTTCAGCACCCAGGACTGTTTCTCTAAAGCCAAACCCCATCAGCAGTCGTGACTGATGTGCCTCATTACAGTGGACACATTAATCTGAAAGAAAACACAACACCAGGCATGCAAGGACAATGAAAACTGCTTTCACTTACCACTTTGCACTTTACAGTGTTTGTCGTCTGCTTTTTTCTACGGGTGCACTGTATACATATTTCATCCCTAAAAAGAAAAATAAGAAACATGTCGGACCATAAATATGAGAAGCACACCGAAAAAAACAACAAAAAAGCGCATTTGTCTGGACATGCATTGAGCAGATACTTTGTAACTGACTCAAATAGCTAGAAATAGCTGGATTTGGAATCTGAGGCTACGGGTTGATCTGTGGACTCCATTTAATTTAATGCAACAGTTTCCAATGTTTTTAAGTTCTGTTTGGCTGCTTGCATTGTGATTTTATTGTAAACAAACATTGTTCTATCAATGATTGAAAAACTGTCGGCTTTACTCTCATAAGCTCTGCTTAGCAGAGCTCAGCACACAATGTGACAGAGACGGTGAAACAGAGAGCAGAGGAAGAAAGGAGGTAAAATGCAGTAAAGATACGGACTAGGCTGGAATAAAACATGCAAATAAACTAGATTTACATCATAAATAAATGTTTTGGGGCTTTTTAATAGTCATATATTTTTGTTCCTTGTTTGTTACTCTTCATTCCAATTCACAAAATTCAATTTCATAATTTATTTATTTCATTATTTGTATGGAAAAAGTCTGACTGGTGGAGTCCCACTTTTGCCACCTGCTGTGTTCACCAATATAGAGAGATACATGTGGAATATACCGAATTTAGGAACAATGTAACCCCTCTTCAATTCTAGTTCTGCTACAAATCTCAATCAAGACATCAATTGCATAAAAAAGAAAAAGAAAAAGTAAAAAGAAAAAAAAAAGAAAAAGAAAAAAGAAATCCAAGCTTGCTCACATTTGTCAGCCATAGTGCATATCATAACTTCTAAGTAAGAGTAGATTGAAAATCCTTGGGGTGTGAAAACCAAACAGGCACAACTGAAAGGTTGCCCAGTGAAGGGGGAATTCTATCAAGGTAGACAAGATGAAGATTTGTTACATTTGAGGAGGAATGGGGCCCCACTGACCTCTTCCAGCCACTACAATCACCCTAACACGGGCAGGTTAACAATACCGTAACACTATCAAGCACAGACTAAAAACAAAGACACAGTCATTGCATGCAAACACACAACTGTTTTACATAAGAGTTTTACTCTGAAAGATTAATTGGCCTTAGGAATGCACTATGTACTTTTAATTTTAACACAGAGCTTTGAAAATACATGCTGCTCTAAATCCCTCCCAAGGTCCAGGATGCTTTGACCGATGGACATGAAGGGACTATGTTCAAATACTTACCCTCAGGGAGAGAACTTGCTGTTGTTGTCCGTCACAGGTGGGGTAGCAGTCCAGCAATGTCAGCTCTCTGAGATTAGAGAAAACAAAAGCACACTGTTAGTCCAAAACTACTTTATGACACACTGATTTTTTTTCCCCCTAGGAACATTCATTGCTGGAACTAACAAGTGTGGGCTAGATGGCTTATTGCATAACTATTTTCTGTAAGGTTTGTAGGTGAAGGCAGTAAACTTTGTGACAACAAAGTGCACCTGGATTTTTGCTGTGAAGCCTGAGAGCATATGTGTGTGGGTATATATCTGTGTGTAAATACATGCACCAACAGGCAATGTACGATACAGTACACTCCCCTGCCCCCAAACTGCTCAATCTCTGTAAAGTTAAAAGGCGCAGTGCCTGGAAGGCTCTAGCTCTCAACGCCAAGTAAATCACACCGTTAACCTGACACGATTGATTTCTCATATACTTCCATTCAGCTGTCTGAATCTAAGTACACATGCTATGGTATCCATATAATTTAGAGCCCATTAGCATTGATGATTTTTGTGTTAATCACACAAGTACATTGAAAGAAGAATACAATGCCACATCTGCAGCTACTGATTGATCTGGACACTTTTATTGCACATGCATTACATTTAGAGAACTAGGGGCTAACAACAAGTCCCCAGGAGCATCAGAGAGGCCACTTTCTGCTGCTGGGGGCATGAAGGGCAAAAAATGGCCTGGATGTTCCTCCCTGGGATGTTTTTTTATTCCTCTCCCTTTTATTCTCCCAGAATTCCAATGACCCCTACAGGCAACCAGCGACTGCTGAATCCTAAGGAATGTGCTCTCTGAACTGTGCAAAAGGCCCGGAGCTCACAGAGCACAGCTGAAAACAAAAACATGCCAACTGGTATAATTTCTCACTGTTTTGAGTTTGTGGAAAAAACGTTTCACATATTGCTGCACAATATTTGCAAAGAATGGGGTAAGAAGGTTTAAGACTGGGGGGTGAGCACCAACCAGTGGACTGGATATTGGGAAAACTGACAAGAAAGGTTTCAGAATAACGATTGTTTTAATGTGTATTTAAGTAGAGTGAAACATCTACTTGGATGGGATTACTACATCTGAAAAAGCACATTTTAGATATAATATGGATAAGCTACTTTCAGCTGCTTCCTTATTCACAAAGAGTTGCCACAGCAGGTATCTCCACATGTTTGATTTGGCCGATTTTTTAAACCTGATGCCCTTCCTTTCACAACCCCAAAAGGACTTGCGGCTCCTGGGATCAAACCGAGGATTCGTTCCCTGTTATCGAATGTGTAAACCACTACACTAAGGAGCCACTTTAGATATAATATAGATATAAAATATAATTTTTAGATAATGCCCCCCACTTCTCTTAAATCATTTGCTCCTGGGTAGACTTCCAACATCACAGCACCCTGTGGCCATGCAGATGTTATATTTTATTCAGTGGAAAAGCATTTGGAATGCTATTAGTCTGCATGACCTCCAATTCGTGGGGATTTACAAATAACACACATGTCTTTATGCCAAGTATAAAACCATTGGTAAATTCTATCAACTTATAAATATGGCAAAAGCATTCAACTATTCATGAAGGTCTAATAATGCTATAGGCTGATATTTACATAAAGTGCTTGTGCGCTAAGTCAAGATAAACTATTTAAGACCTGGACCACAAATACCTCCACACAGCAGAAAAAGGAGGGTCCTGCGATGAAAGAGGACATTATGCTAACAAGTCAGATTACTATACACAATAACTTTATCTTAAAAGTAAATACCATCCTTGGTGTTGGAAAGAGAGGGGAGGCGTTATGGAAAGTCACTGGCAATATTTCTGTGGGGACCAAATGCTCCTTATCAGTGTTAGTCGAGCAATTCAGGCCTGCCTGAAGAAAGATGAGTCTTCAAACTCATTCTATTCATGGTCAGACGTGTAATTACCCTCAGCTCACAGTCTAGACGTAACCGCTTTCACAGTATTTAAGACCCCCTATGCAACGCACGGACGCCGGCTCCTACCACCAAGCCCTGCACGTTAAATCTGTGGGCAGATAAATTAGCGAAGAATGCAATAAAATAGACACAATGAGAGGAACTTTATCCTCCCCGCTGCTAAATGAGATTTCTTTGAAATGCAGATCAGTGGCTCTAGATTAGTGAATTTTAGCTGCTGTCAACATCATAACAAAATACAAATGCGATTGTTCGCTGCTGCCTTATCTCCTTGCTTCCATCTGCTGGCTGGTTATTTACTCCCCCCTGATTTACTATGCAGATCTAAATAAGTCGCATCAAAAGGAGGGCTTACTGCACAATGGCTTCTTAAGCTTCTACATCAAGGTATTTGAAAAACCGGTAGTCACATGAAAAGGCTGCCCATCAAAGGCACATCTCTAATGAACTCTCCCATATCAGAGGGGGCTTGTGGGGCCTGGCTTTAATGCCTTCTGTGAGAGAGGAGCAGAACTACAAATCAGACCCACCAAGCCATGGCAGAGAAAGGAGGAGGACAGAGAGTGGGAGAAAAGAAAGGAGGAGAAGGAAGGGGAAGACAGCAGTTATCAGATGAGATTAACTCAGCAAAGGCACTAGTCCTGGGTCTTTCCATCCATCTAACTCTTAAGTGTACACTGATGAAGGCACTTGTAAAAAAGTTCAAGAGAGCACGCTACACTAAATTCAGTGACAACACACCAAGGTTAACTACTTAAAATACAAATTTGTATTTTAAAATAATTTGGAATCTGAAATGTTGATAGATACATTCAGTGTGAGTGTAACTGTAATGCCTTAAAGGTTTTTTGAACAACTGTAATGAAAGGAAGTCTGAATATTCTAAACATCTGTTTAAAATGACCCATCAATCCAGTGATCAAAGGAAGATATAAACTGTCAAACACAGGAAAGGAAAACATACTGTGTTTTCCCCACTTCTCATCCTCTGCAAGTCTGCAAACAGCTTTGGTAATCTCAAACAGAGCTTTTGCATTACGCTCCTGCAATAACCTTTAATTTCATGGTGTATTTGTTGCATTCAGCACACAGGCAGGATTACAACTGACAATCTTCAGACTTATATGGGAAAAATAAACTGCATGAAGAGATCATGATCTTGAGCCCCCCCCATCCCACCCCACGCTCTCAAACACACCGCCACCCTGCTTTGTATCCCTATGTCTGGTTGAAGGGGAGACCCCCACCAACAAGCATGCAGTTTTACCAGTGAACAATTAGCCCCGGAGCAAGAGCAGGCCCTGCACTGGCACATGTGGTTAAGAGACGAGCGCTGCGGGAGAGCGCCAGATGATGAAGGGATGAGGTTGGGAAGGGGGAGTAGAGGAGAGGATATTGAGGGGGGGTACCCCCACCCCATCCCGGGTGAAGGAGGCGAGTGGCGCGTGCCAGCCACACGTGTGCCAATTTTTGCCTTCCTTCATCATTCACTTTCAGATCCTCTTTACAGAGAAGATATACATATAAAATAGAGAGTGGAACTTTCCCCCCTCCTTACATCCAGTCCAACTTTGTCCCCAAATTTTAGGAGCCCACCCCAAAATTGAGCTGTGATGTAAAGGAACCCAATGGTTAAGTCGCTTGTGCTACAGAAACCAAACTCGTCTTCCCTCCCCTCACCCTGCCTCAAGCGTCTTTCTACAGTGCAGCGTGCCAACTGGGCCCAGTGCCAGTCGCATTTGCAACCACAAGGGACCCCCGTCTTTTTGCCTTGCCTAATGAAATGACAAAACAACAGATTTGCATATGCAGAAACAGGTGTTGTAACAGGTTTGACTCCTCTTGACCCGAGCCGTGTTAAAGAGAGAAAATGCTAGAGAAAAAAAGTTTATGGCCAACAGCTGCCTGGAGGTATTTAGGCTCTGATGGGCACTCAAGTCTGCACCATCTGCCCTGCTCCTTGCCAGGAGTGACAATCTAAATTAAAAACCACTCATCAAAAATCGTAAAAATAAACCATTGTTTTGTTGGGTCCATATGTTGTGGCTATTTTACTTCATTCTCAGAGAGTTGCATTTGAGGCTGAGCTTCATGGCCTATAGCTGTGATCCAGGGAAAATCCAAAGAGCCACACAGTAGCCTGTAATTACCCTCCCACCGATCTGTTGCCTTCAAACCAAAGCCCTGCGTCATCCTCCACAATATCCAAGTCCATCCTCTCCACATTACAGAGGAGAAAACCTAGAAGAGCCTGTGTGGTGAAAACATGGCCATTGTTTAGAGTAGGATTAGGGATTGCCATCCAGGAGCACGAGCCGGGTGTTCAGATGGTGAAAGAAGAGAAAAGCACTACGCTGTACTTGCTCAGAACTTGATAACTGCTATTATGTTTTATGCAGATTTACATTTGCATTGCCAGAAATAAAAACTGTGGTGGAGAGTGCATGGTGGCGAAACAATCCAAAGTTAAAGCGATGCATTTCTGGAAATGTCAAACGTCTCCCTTCCACGTTTTGACCAAATTATGTCCTGACTCAAAGGGGCCTGACTGGGAACATTCTCTTTGTCCTTTTGCTGAAAGACACGGCTAGTGTACAACACCAAAGCTATGCCCAGCATGCTCAACACCACCGCAACCCAACCCCCCACTACCATTTTTCTCCCCCCTGTTTTTATTTAGACGGGTGAGACAGAAGGAACAAACCTGAGACAGTCGTGACCCTGCACGAGTGCTGTAACTTGTTCTAGAGCTATGCCAGCAGAAGGCAGCACCATATGCCCTCAGCCCCGAGCTGGATGCTCTTTCTGCAGCCTAATGTGCCTGTCAAAAATTGTTACTGTCATGACCCCCCCTCTCTTTCATGTTTTTCCCCCCTACACACACAACATGTTTGAAATAAACATTTTTTCCCTTTTTCTCTGTGTCTCTTAGGGTAAAGAGGAAAGGTTGTTTCCTCTGTGAGGCATGGTGTGTTTTTGTTTCTAAACAGGATAAAACCCATCAATACAAACCATTCTATAAAGCCCAGTCTTTACAACTGTACACTCATTAACTAATACTGTATTTATTTATTTATTTAAGGTAAAAACCAACTTAGGCATTATGAAACCTAACCTCTTTTTCTTTTTTCTTACATTTCTATTGTGAAATTAATTAAAATAATCATTATTCTATTAACATATCATATATAAAGACCTTCTAAACCTCAGTGGACCTCAGTCCTCACTGTTTACAAGTGACAAGCTGATGGCTGAATGCAGTCTGAGTAACAGTGACCTTGCCTTTTACCATGAGTGACCTTCTGTCTTTAATTCAGGGCAAGACCCCCAAAACCAACACTTTTTTTTTTTCACATGAGGACATCGTCCATCTGACCGTGACTTGAATAAAAGCTGTCATGCCCTCACACCACACTGGCCACACAGTAAACATGCAACTGCTAACTCAAAAAGAAAGAAAGAAAAACTGAGGATATAAAAACATGTAAGGTCTGTGGCTGCTATCAAATGGACCCATGGTTGTATGTGGCCACAACCAACATCGCCCGTTGTGGGCTCCACATTTTGAATCCTGCATTTCCATCTTTTTTTAGAACCAGAAGTGAACACATCTGGATGAGTGGGTGGAAGCTTGGTTGTCAAGGTGCATCCATAGACTGCGTGGATGCATCATACAGACACAGATGTCTACTATTTAGTGGAAAAACAACATACAAATAAAATGTTAGAACATCACTCAGCAAACTTAAAAGAGACTTCCTGGAAAGTCTGAAAGTACAATTAACAACACAGCAATCCATATCATTTGTCAGCTAACTGCATTAAAAAGGCTCCAAAAGGCTGCATGGTTGGAAGGTACTGTTAGTGACTTGAATCAGCAAACAGCTAGCATTTATCCACCTCTGTCAGCACCCACCTTTGAGTGGTAGGACTAGAAAAGTGAAATACCGTTCCAATTGCTCATAGCAGTTTAAATAACATTTAAATGGATAAATTCTAACAAAAACCTAATCTTCCCAAAAAGCTGGAAATAAGCTAAAGAGAATGAATAAAATGCTTTTGTACCAGGCTGTAGAGTTCAGCGATTTAATGCTGGAGTCTGTGGAGATTGACTCGCTTTTGGAGACAGCCTCAAGTGGCTATTACAGGAACTGCAGTTTCTGGCAATCCGTGCTGGCTTCCATCTTTCACCCCTGAAGGTTGCAGCTTGGTGTCAGCTGAAAGGAAGACTACAATATATGAGGTCACGGTCAAGAGTAGAACAGCCAAGAGGGAGAAATTTAAACTTTATGAAAAGCATGACTTATTTTTCATAACTGTAAGAAAGATTTGTGTACACAAAGCTAATGTTTTATAACTTTGCATGAATGCTTCTTTGCATTTAGAGTCAGACACACTGTGATACACGCCAGCAAAAAACTACACATCTTAACTTGTGGAGTGTGGTCATCTGTTTGTAAGTTTTACAACCCTTGGAGGGATACATGATGACGTAAGATGTAGTAATATTTGCAAAAACAATCTTTACAGGACATTTTGATACGTGACTGTTTTGATTAAAGTCAATTTACAGCATAGCCACATAATCTTTTTAACTTGGGAAAGCAAGCATAAAAATCAAATGGTCAGTGAGTATGTTACCAACTTTTCCCTATTAACTCACCCTTGTGTGAGGAGCCTGCAATCTCTCTATAATCCACATCCCCTGACCCCACCCTACACAGCTTTCTCCAGCCAAAGAGTCACAGCGTTCCTCGTCGACAACAGTGTCTAGCTGGGCTTAAGAAGTGACCCAGAGCGTAACTAAAAAACTCTGAGCTGTCTCAAGACTCTTAGTAACTGGGACACACAAAACATCATTACTGAGATGTGGATAATTACAGTCCAAAAGAGCGGCCTCCTAAGCATGTAATGCACTCTTTTATCTTAAGAAGTCAATCTCTCCAAAGCTGACAGCTTGCAGCATATGATCCTGGTAAACAAATACTTTTGCGCGGCACAAAAGTGCCATTAAAGGCCAAAACTGTCAACACAAATTCCATTCTTAACTTGGAGCGGGAGGGAACCAAAGTGCAGCGGGGAGGGGGGGACGGACGTGATCACTTCTGGTTGCTTTAACTTGCACGGAGGTACGGAGGTTGTCATAGAAACATTTCTATGAAGGGATATAACATGAACACATGCCATTTAATCACCTTTAAGTTTATGTAACAGGGGCTGAGTGAAAACACACTGGATGGGCTCACTGACGAGGTTAGATAAGTGATGCTGCTAGTGCGCCACTCCCTCAAATTTCTTAACCATGCATGCCCCCCCCCCGAAAAAAAAGAAAAAAGAAAAGAAAAGCACCAACACCTCAAGGGTTGAGTGAACAGTCTGCTTCATTACAGTGGTACTGGGGGATGGGTGATGGTGCGATTCAAACACTAATCCAAAAATGAGTGTTTCATTATCTAAAGAGCCAAAAACAACACTGATGTGATCTGTGTATAAAAGCCACTTTCTTCTAATCAAACCCCCCCCACCCCCTTTTTTTTATTTTGCACAGTGCACAATAAAAAACTGTGGAAACTGTGCAAGTTTCCACAGGAGTATTAGAATAAAAAAAAATAATAAACACAAAGGATTTTTCTACTTGAGTTCAGCTAGAAGCAACAATTCTCATATCTGAGACAAAATCATGCATCAACCAGCGTTCATTGAGCTGAAAGCCGAATCTTAATTTTGATAAATGATTGAAACATATGACAGGGTATACACATTAATCCTGTGGAGGACATTCATTTTCCTATTACCATAATGTAGAGCACGACCACCCAATGATGAATGCTGCAATCAAAAAATGGACGCAGAGTGGGGAGAGCCGGGGTAATAAGTGCGCTGCTCCCAACAACGGTCAGTCTTGAAGGGAGACTAATGGCAGGTCTCTCTGCATCTCTCCCACTGCCTTAAGTGGGTAAGGGAAGGAGAAGAATGCATCCTGTTTTACAAAATCCAGTGGCCTCACTTACCAAATGCAAGGACACCTAAACAACAAGTAAACAAGAGTCTGTTTTAAACACACTTTGAGAAATAATTACAGGGGCATTTCAACAAAGGTTGATTGTGCGCTGTCGCTGACATATTTCACAAGGGGCATTTATTGCCGCCTGGCCTTTGAAGAGTGAGAGCTGCTGAGTGAGGGGGGGAACTGGCCCACACCTGCATAACTGAGGAGGGAACACCTGTGCACCCTGCGGCTTGAACAAGTAAGGTCGATCCAGCTAATCCAGGGGTGAAAGCTGATCAGAGGACAGGCCTGAAGAGTTCTGCAGCTCCCAGTGCCTTGTTAGCCTTTCTTTACCAAAAGAGAGGGGGAAAAAAAGTTACATCTATTGATTTTTGGGCCACACTTGATTGCAAGACAGGAGGGACAGGGAGTGTGAAATAGAGGAGGCCAGCAGAAGATTTTTTTAGGAGCTTGTAATGTTTAGAGAAATTAGTCTGAATTGGAGGTTTATCATGATGAAAAGCAATACACTACCAACACCCCTGTCTGTTTCTGGACAACGAAAAAAGATGGAATATAAAAATGGAGCATGCAACTACGGTAAGCTGATTAATCGTAGATATTGATAACGCAGACAGCAGTCATGCAGGTAAAGGATCATTAAATCTAAATGCACCTTTTGAGCTTAAGAAGCTGTGACAGTGGTATTTAAAGAAAAATATAACTGAGCACTAGTGGAACATGGTTTTAAAACCACCAGTCATATGTGATATCATTATATGGCTAGAACACTAAAGGATTGCACTGAAAAAGAATTAAACTGACTTCATATCTTACACACAGAAGCTGCAATAAGATGCAAATCAAATCACAGTTTCCTTCTTTTTTTTACTAATTACTACAACGTAGTAGGTAGCTGCATAAAAAATAAATTCAGCTGGAAAATAAAATAGCTTCCAATTAAATTCATGTAGATACTTGTCCTCTATGTAGTTTTTTGTTTATTTTTTTTCTAGTGAAGACTATATATATATATATATGTGTGTGTGTATATATATATATATATATATACACACACAAAAAAAAGAAACAAAAGAATTGAGCTGGTTTCGGAGCAAACTTTTTAAATTAATTTTTAAATATTTAATTTATCACATAACGGTGAATAAAAATCGGTAAATAGCCTAATTCTGTTAGACATGTGTAATAAATATGTTAGAAAATTAACAACTTGTTTTATATCGTCGCACTTAAAAAAAAAAATCAGCGTTCAGCTTTCAGAGCAGGCAAAGACTGGACAGTGCTCTCAAAAGGTCCTAACAGTTTTTTTAAGCGAATACCGAGCTAAGGGAAATCTGTCAAAGCAGCTCGCTAACTCCGAGCGCAACGTGTAAATAATAACCCAACAAAAAGCAAAAACTTGACAACCAGCGGTTCACTTCCTAATTCAAATGCAGTGGACAGAGAGGTTTAGAAAAAATAGTCAAAGGTTTTCGGAGACTAATACGCTCCTGCGCAGGAAAACTTACCACGAGAAACGGCAGGTATATTTCCCTAAAGTCAAAGTGGACACGCCAGGTGAGAAGCCGTCGTCCTCTACACTTGCAGCCGTCTTCGCACGTGACTGTCCAAGTTCACCATAACGCAGAGAAAATGAACAACAAGCTGCAGAGTAAATAAAAAAAAAGCTCAAATATTCCTCCGCTGGGCACCGCTGTCGGAGACAGACACACACACACACACTCTCTCCTGCGGTCTCCCGTCAACGCCGCTGTTATTACTAATGCAACAGAGAGAAAAGCAATATACTGAGTCCTGTTTGAATGACGCGCAATGCGAGGAAGAAGAAGCGGCTTGTTTTTTTTTTTCTTTCTTTCTTTCGTTACGATTCAAACACACATCAGGCAGCAACCCGGCAAGCAAGTAGTATATTTGGGACTAGAACCCCCCCAGGGGAGGCACTTGCTTGTTCGCGGAGGTGTGTTTGTTATTTTTGGGCGTACTGCGACCCCGTGTGACGTCAGGGCCACCTGCTCTGTAAACAAAAAAAAAGTATTTTTAAAAGTTTGCTCCCCCCTTTTTTCACTCTTCGCTAACGTTTAACTATTAAGTATTTTAGCGGGGAGAGCTGCTGCCCGTGTGAGGAAGCGTTCACCATAGTTAGATATTATTGTTGGGGATTGAACTGGTAACATTCCACTAATGGGACGATCCCGCCAACCAAAAAGCAACATTTCTTGTTTTTGATAAACTTGACTTTATATGCTAAAACTCGCAAAGAAGTAGTGCGAAACCATCCGCTATTAAACTGAAGAAAAGAATCAATATATGCCTTTAATGTTCCTGCAATATTTCATCAAGAGGATCTGCTTTTATGTAGCAGCTTCCTCCGGCATACATCAATCGTGACTGTTTCCCTTTTGAATCTTTTTAAGGAATAGGTCATTTTGTGTGTTTTCTCCTCTCAAATTTTGCGTAATTAACCGACTTTCATAAACCTGCACGACAGGATTTTTTTTAAACAAATAATAATGCAAATGAAAGCATCGATGGAAACAAATATACCTTAAAATCTTCAGCAGCTTTCGAGCCAGAATTTAAACTGCACCTCTCTCATCAGCAGTGGCATTTTTAAAGCTGGCGTTTTTACGCGCACGTCATTAAATTGTAGGTTTGCAGATAGAAATATTCGCGGTTGTCTACAAGTGTTTACACTGAGAGGATGATTGGAAACCAGTGCGTGAAAAACATAATATCCTAAACGCCATCATCATTATGAGTGTTATTAAAATTGTGGTTTAGTGTAAACACGTTTAAGGTTAAACTCTGTATACAGAAAATCACTGTTGAATAAATACTTTACAAAAGAAAAACATACGACAACATGTACAGATTCTTGACTGGAGGATTTTATTATTACTTATTCTGTCATACCTTTACAACGTAATTTAGTGTATTTATTCATCTAATAGTAGATCCGAAGCCAGTCAAACACTGAGCACAACCCTGAGCAGTAGTTAAAATGATTTGCTTTCTTCTATCTCGTCTTTCCTCTTCTTTCTTTCTTTTTTTCTTTCTATCCCCCCCCCTCCCCCTTTTTTCTTCAAACGCTACGATGTTCATAGCTTAGAAATAAATATTCAGAATAATATCAAGTGGGAAAGGAAAAGGAGTAGGAGCTAAGTGTTTTGCTTAAGAAGGGCGATTAGTGCATTTAAAGATTATATATCTGGTGTTATTTATGTTACAAATAATTGAGAGAAACACGGTTGTAGGTGATGTGTACATGTTGCTGTGTAGTGTGGCCATGTGAATTTAATATACAATAAAAGATGTATTGTTATTACCATTATTATTGTTATTACTGACTAAATACGTAAATATTTTTTAAAAATACATTATCTTTTAGTTATTATTATTCTTATCAGCATTATCCTGAAAGCTGTTTCCTGTTGGCGTGTATGCACGGAATACCCCTATTATATTCTGAAATCATCTGAAAAAATACAGTATTAGACACTTATCTGTCTGATGTAATATAAACTGGGATTGTTCCAGTAATTTTGTGGTATACGCACACAGTCTTTTCTACCGTTTTGTGCTTTTGTTTGTGTTAAAAATCTTTATTGCAACTAAATATTCCGTGAAATGTGAATTAGAGGAAGCAGCATCTGCAAAATGATGAGGACATGAAGGGAAAAGCAATCTCGTGGAATTGTGACGGTGGTATGCCGCCACCTACTGGTCATTCTTTAAAACAGAAAACAACTTTCTGATGAAGGTAACTGGCACAGGAAGTCTTAGGTACACAGAAGAAATATTAATATTACCTTTTCCTTCTGTAATGATCTTGTTTGTGGACAAGGCTAACTGTACGCCTGGAACTCATTATCACACTAAGGGAGACTAAAGTGGAAATGCAAATGAATTTTAACTTGTGCTGACATGAATTTTACTATGATCACATAGTGCCATCTACTGATAAAACTTAGTCACACAATTCGTCTTGCATTTAGACATTTTTTAGCATTCCTGCTACTGACTGTATGCATTTAGTGTTATGTATTTTATATGATTGCACTTAGCTGTAGCAAATTAACACTTGTCACATGTCTGCCTTTTCATACGCTGCAAATGATGCAACTTAATCATTAAAACTGCAGTTGAAAAGTCCAAGGAGAGCATTTTTGCCTTTAGTATGAAGAACAAAGGGTCCTTTGGGGGAAAAGAAAACCCACTCACACACTTGTAAAAGATTATACAACAAGCACCAATGTCTATTTACAAGATATACAAGATCTGGGGGGTATACTTATCCAGCATATCAAGGATTAGTTGAATTAAACTTCCTATCTGAGATCACTTTGTGCAAAATCATGCCAGTATGCACACGCACACAGCCAAAGAAAGAGTCCAATCTCATAATAATGTTTTGTTTTGTTGTCCAAGATACAGTGAAAATTAAGTCTGCTTTAATGTCGATGATACAAGAGAGTCCCTGGCCTTCTATGAACAGCAACAGAACTAATACTAATTTGATACATTATTGATGACAGTGTGGACATGCTTTCATTTCCTTGTCCACGTGGAGGTGACTAGTCAGCTGCAGCTCCCCCGCAGTGGGTAGGATGATACTTTTCTTTCTAGGGGACATTTCAGCAGGGGACACACTTGGTAACACAAGGAATTTAGGTGTGGCAATTCAGTTTCAGTTTCAGACCAACTTACTGTAGCTTCCTATGGTACTTCAGTTGATCAGTGTCAGTAAATACTTTGAAGCGGCAGCACTAATAGTTACTTTGTCTGGAAAATGCATTTTACATTTTATTGCTTTTAACACTGGTGAGATTCCTGAACAAAAACTAAAGCATCTCAGAGCTGTTCTCATATGTGCGCCTTATGCTAACCATCAGTCCTTAGGTTGATCGATCACTCTCCATTTGTGCTGTTTCAAAGGATGACTTTTCATCAAACTTTAGTCTGTTGAGCTTTAGATTTATACCCAGAGGCCTGATCACCATTAAGTAAAACTAGACAACTGCTTTTACAGTGTAGCCAAGAATGCAGAGATACTGTATCAGGTGTGGATTGTCGAAAAGCAGGTAGAAATTTTGCTATGTGAAACTTTTAAGACTTTGTTGCTGCAAAGCAAGTAAATGTAAAATAAAATAAAAAACTTCAAAGTAGCTTCAAGTATGTCCTTTTTCTGCACTAATTTTCCATTGTAGAGCTCTGTAAATGCTTTGCTTTCATGTAGTTATGATGTTACTAACAAACATATTATGAGAGTGTAACCGCGAGGATAACAGGCCAGCCTTGGTCTAGTTATATGTGTCCTATTAATAGGCCTGGCTAAGGCTCACGAGCTTCGCTGTAACCGAACTCCATCTGTCAAGTCACGTCCTCTCCCTGCTCTCCCCTCTACACTATCACTGTAGCCGGGCGAGGGTCACTCTGGTCTGTGCCACCCTCCTAGTGGACAGACGGCAGGACAGGCAGACAGCTCAAGACCATCGCGTATTATGGAGACTCTGTGTGTTCAACCCTCGCGACAGGACGGGCTGATGATGGAGGAGGAACAAGGGAAAAGTGGAAAACAGGATGAGGGGGGAATGAAGGCCTCTTCTCTCACGGGCTCCACCACAGATGAGGAGACAGATGACGACTCGGAACCAGAACCCCCACCAGTTATTCGCAGGAAGGTGTCTTTCGCAGATGCATTTGGCCTAAACCTGGTCTCTGTCAAGGAGTTTGACAGTGCTGAAGCGGCAGAACTAGAAGTCAGTCGGGCTGCTGAGCAGGAGGCACTTCATTCATTAGAGGAGCTCTATATGTGCTGTCTGTTTACAGTCCCGTCATCCCCGGAGGAGCTGGAACAGAGGCTGCAGGCACAGATGGTCGAGCTGGAGAGCATTGAACTCCTCCCAGGGACCGCCACCCTTCGAGGCATCGTCAGGGTGGTCAACCTCTGCTACAGTAAGTCTGTTTTTGCCCGGATCACTCTCGACCGCTGGAACAGCTGCTTTGACCTCCCGGCAGACTATGTGCCCGGGTCCAGTGATAGAAAAACAGACAGGTTTGCCTTCAAGTATACTTTGGTGCCTCCGTTTGAGAGAGAAGGGACTAGATTGGAGTTCTGTCTCTGTTATGAATCATCAGCGGGCACATTCTGGGCTAACAACAAAGGACTTAACTACGTGATGTTCTGCCACCAAAAGGGACAGATAAAGGAGCACGGGCCTCACATGCAAGAGGAGAGCTACAAGAGCAAGAGGAGCTGTCTCAAAGCTAACAGGTGTGAAAGTCTGAGTTTTTTTAAACATGCCTTTCTGCAGAAGGAAGTCACTTGTATGTCAACCAAAGCCTTCTGTGAGACTTTTTTGTGTATTATAGCGAGAACGGCCCTGTAGCTACAATTACTGTGGAAGGAAGTTTGAAATTCGGCACAGTGCAAGTGCACTTACACTGTGCTGCTCTTCTCATTAAGAGAAGTCATTGAAAGCAATATGCTCCACTAACTGGGCCATTGTGTGTTTACAGTGAGGTGTTATGTAACCATCCAGTGGCCTGTAGAACACACATTGCCCATTTATGGCCAGATGTATGCGCCGGTTTCCATGACGTCTCCACTGTAGCAAGATATGCTCATTTTATCCTCTTTGACCCCATCTGCAAAATTCTTTTTTTATGCCTGAAGAATTATAGCTCCCCTTTATGTGCATGTTCTGGCTTTGAGCTGCTGCAGCACAAGGGCCAGATAATGCACCAGACAAACATATTTCAAAGGCCTCTGGCGCAGATACACACTGTCTGGATGTGCATAATAGGCATTTTGTATACTGTGTAGCATAATTATACAGCACGGCCAGTTGCTGTTCAAGGCGTGTCTTTAATAAAAGATTGAAACCTGTTTTCTATTATGCCATTTGACTTGAACCCCAGTGCTCGAGGTGTTTATGGGGACTTTAAGCTTCGCGAAATTATGAAACACAACATCTGGAGGACAGAGAGCAACAATACCCCTTTTACTACAAAAAGATCTGATGAATACTATACATAATGGATTGTTAAATTAACTATCTGGTACTGTCTGGAAAACATCTTATGTCACGCTAGCCATATCTTATTTTGAACAACAGGAATGGAAGCACAGTGGAGAAGACCCGGGATAATGCTAACACAGCAACAGTTGCTACAGGTGTGTACTTAGTGTTTATATATGCATGCATGTGTGCATATATGTTTTAATGTGCAACAAAACTTTCACCCTTGCCTTTTTTTGGTCTTCTGCAGAACTAGAAGCAACACAGAGAGCAGAAAAGGCCCACAGGCAGACACTGGACAGCAAAGATGTCCAGTTATTACTTCACAGTGATGAGCACAGAACTGTGGTGAGGCTCTTTTTATATTATTTTACCCTACCCCAAATGATAATGAAAAACATTTATTGATAATGAAGTAACGTGCTAGGCCAGAGGCTGCAGTTTGAGGTTCAGCAGTTCCCACCATGCTTTTAAGAGAGGATGAAAAACAGAGAAAAAGGAGTGGCAGTGTGGGTCATAGGGATTTACAGAGATAACGCCAGAAGGGGTAATGTTTGGGGTGTCTTCAGTGTTTTAGAAAATTAGGAAACACCAGCATCGCCAAAAAGTAAACTCCCCTAGCCATAAAATGTATGTTGTGTCATCATAAAAATGCAGTTCTTGTTTGTCTCCAAGGTACAAATGATAGCTGAGGAAGTGGTGCATGTTATACTGCACAGTGAGTCCCAGAAGGGTACATGAAGTTAGCTAACCTGATACTTGGGAACACATCTGAAATCCTTCACATTCAGTCCATTAATAATACATGGAGCATACTTGTAAACATGTGGGAAAATTGATGAGTCAAACAAGAATAGGTGTGAAGTTGCTAGATTATTGAAATGCATTGCATGTTGGATATATAAAAATACTCAAAGGAAAGGCACATTTTTAATCACCAGCCAAATATCAGGGTTTCGCCAGCACAGTGACTTAACAAAGCTCACTGCTTTGACTTTTGGCCTTTTTTGACAGGTGGAGAGCGTAAAAAGCAGACGCAAAGCAGCACGTTTGGCACGTGTGCAGGACTACCTCTCCCAAAGAACGCATCAAGAATCCAAGAATCTTGCATGTGACTCAGCCAGTGGCCAGAAAGCCTCTCAGTCTATGCCGGCTCCCTGGGGTGACTCTGCCAGCTTGCTCTATAAATACCAAAAGGCGCAACCGAACGAGTGCCCGCAAGTCCTCACCTACCATCAGATTCCTCTCCTTACACTGGACTGGAGCAATGACAAACCCCAGCAGTGGGAGACGGCTGACGCGGATGACATCTGGAGCAGAAGAGCTAAAACGATCTTGTCAAAAGAAGAAAACACACCTTCTGCTGATGACATGTGGGAGACCTTTCTTCCTGGGACAGATGATACTGACAATAAAAAAGCCTCTGTGTGCGATGCGTGGCAGGCCTTTCTTAATGGGCCCGACCATTCTAACGTTCCAGAGTCAGAATGGCTGCAGACAGCAGCATCAGTGTCTCCTTCAAACGACAAAGGGCTCCAACCCCAATATTCAGCATTTCGAGAATTTCAACTGGGTGCCAATATTCCTGCCGCCGCACAGGCACACTGCTTAGATGCACGTCAGCCTCTGTCAGACACATGGGGAGAACTGCTTGCTAATGTTGCCTTGAACACCGAAGACCACCAGCCAGCAGAGGCATGTGTCACCAGCCCAAGAGATGACAACGCAGCAACACAAGACGCATCCCAAAGGTCAGAGACGAGCTCTGTAACAGACACTCCACAGAAACTTTGCCTCGAGGGGGCACCGCGGTCCGAGGACTCTATTGACAGTTCAACCGAGTGTCACAAGCATGTGGTCCGGGAGCCAGAAAGAGAAGGAATAATAGGAGGAGCAAAAGAAGTAGAAGAGGAGCCCATCACATCACACATGGCTGACTTAATAACAAGCTCAGGGGAGTCGGAGACAACAGACATGACAGCAATGCCAGGGTTTCAGAATGCCAGTGCTGTTGATAGTATCTCACAGGGAGCAAGGCTGGATGAGGGTCTTTCTTCCACCGGGGAAGGAGAGGTTACAGGTACTACACACAATGGTGTAGATGACATGCTGGCATTTAGGGAGACAATCAGACAAGGGACAAAGGATGGGGCGAGGTATGTTTCTTCCACATCCAGAAAAGGAGTGGAGGAGGAAGACATCATGATGAACTATACGGAAAATAAAGCATCTACAGAGGAGGAGATATTTAGGCCACACAGAACAGAAGAGAGTGAAACCTCCCCAAGGTATGCAGATGAAATGCAGTGTGAGCAATTTGGGCCAAACAGAAATGGCGGAAATCAGCAGGAGAGTGATAGAAATGAAACAGGACCTCAACATCTACACGATGGTGGATTTGATTCAAAGCAGGAAAACAAAATCGTGGCAGCTGAATTGAATGAAGGCGTTCCATTGAACACCAAATGCGTGACAGCACTCGAAGAGACAGAGCAGGAAACTTACTTTTCAACAACAGGTGAGGAAACAAAGGGACTAATAAGTACAGCAGAGGAAAGGTTCCAGGCGTTAGATGATCAAGCATGGCAACATAATGATACAGCTTTAGATGTGAGTGCATCAATAATTTTGGATGTGCACGACAAACAGTCACAGTCAGTCCAAAGAGGCAAGGAGCCAAAAGTTGAGATGAAGCAGGAATCACAAATGGAACAAAGTGGAGTGAAATTGAAAGAAGGTGAGCACGGATTAAACTTCAACAAGACAGAGGTGGGAAAAAGCTTTAGTTGCAACGGAATAATAGCAAATCCATCAGAACAGACGAGACCAAAAGAGAAATCAAATGAAGTCAACCAGGCTTTCCAAAGTGGCTGCAATACATTCAGACCTCCAGCAAATAAATGCAACCCAAAGGGACTGGAAGTGGTTGAAGTGGGATGGACCGATTCACAGGAAGACACGGAGGGTCAAAATGAGAACATATGCGGTGAAACGAGCCAAGAGGAAATCGAAGTAAAAGAGAATGTCGCAAAGAAAGACACTTCAGCGGAACACCAATCTGAGACGTTACAAAGACTAGAAGGAGATACGAGTCAGGAAGACAGAGATGAGATGATGAGCATTCGGGAGCTGAAAATGGAAGCAGGGAGGGAGTTAATGGGTAATGTGGAGGGCCCTCAGGGGGAGAGGAAGAATGCACCGGCAGAATTGAAAGAAGAAGAAGAGTTGTCAGCAGAAGTTGAGAGCTTTCTGCGTGTTGAATATAAAAAGCTGTCACATGGAACAAAAGAACCTATTATGGGAGAAAATACTGCATCACTTGAGGTGATAGAGGTGGGATTGGAGGAGATCTTCATAGAAAGATTTGTAGAAGATTTGGTCAGGGGGATTTGGGAAGAGGTCTTTGGCAGAGAAGTGCAGGCATCAAATAGACACACTGATATTGTTGATGGAATGGGGTGCATGCTGAGAGATACTACACAAGGCTGCCATGTTCTTTTTGAAAAAGACTTCAATGACACTTTTGATTCAGGGGTATTTTCCTTGACGGAATTACCAACAGATCCAAACTCAAGTTTCTGTCAAAAGCTGGAGCAAGCTGTATCCACTAAAGGCCATGAACGCTCTGTGGTAGAAGGAAGTAAGTTACTTGACATAGCAGAACAAGCTCACGTTGTCTCTGAATCACATGCAGATTTGATTTTGAGTGCTAATCCCAGTCACAATCTCACCACCACCTCAGATGCGCATAGTCTGCAATCATTGCCTGAAACAACTCCAGCTCTGGCAGAAGCTCCGATGGATCTGGAAAGCCACACTCACATAAAAGAAAGATCGGCTGCTCGTTGTGAGACAGGCAGACAAATAGAAGGCTGTGTAGTTGCCCATGGAGAGATTTTTAATAAATCAGCCCACCCATCTCACAAACATCCATCATCTTCCTCAGAGAAATTAAAAGAGGCCGATGGTCTTGTATGGTGCAGTATATTATATATCCTCAGTCACGTCACCAGACTTCTAATCTATGCCCTCTTAATTAGTGGATTCTTTGTCATTGTTTTCCTCTATGATTTCCCATCAGTCTTAGCTCTCTACATATTTTCATTATCATGGTGGTTTTATAAGTGGAAGAGACAACACGTGATGACAGACAAGGAGATGGTGGGATAGCCTAAGATTTAAGAAAAAGCAAGAGTGGTGAAGAGTGCTACATCAGCACACTACTCTAAACTGTAATGTCCACTACCATGTACAGTGCTATTAGTGTGTTTGTGAGTGTGTGTGCGTATTTCCCATCTATTAAGTTACTTAATAGACTGATTCCAAAACTTTTTGGGGTTGGCGAACCATTAAACCTGAACACAATATACTACGTACCTGTCTTTGGACTTGCGTGCATTTTTTTGGTTAATTTAAATACAGTCTAGTGGTTAAAAAATGGTTTAAGTTACAATAAGACTCACTAAACAAACAGAATTTGGTGCAGAAATATGTTTTTGTTGTTGCATGTTTTGTAACGCTATAAATCTGTCTTGCAACTCCAAGTAGTCGATCTAATTTGAGTTCCCATTAGGGCGTCATTCTGTGGTTAAAAAAAAAGACAGAATAAAGGAATACAATAAACTTCAAACTGAACTGAACGTTGTTAAAATCATAGGAATTTTCACCTTTTGTTGAATGTTTTAGTCCACAGAAATGTTTAAGTGTATGACGTGTGTATGTTTGCTGTGTTTTATGGGCCCAATACCACTTTATTATGTAACAAATGGAACAAATTTCCTTGATTTTCTTCAATAAAAGAAATTCATGTGACAAAAAAAAATACAACAAAGAAACCCCCATTGTTTTTTAAATTGACAAAGCAAGATTTATTTTGCCCTGGACATTTTCATATTTCACAACTGATGAACTTTGCATGATGCATGTTTTATGACACTACAGCTTTGTGGTTTGTTCACTACCAGTGTTGGTCAAGTTACTTGAAAAAAGTAATCAGCAACTAATTACTGATTACTTACCCCAAAAAAGTAATCACATTACTTTACTGATTACTTATTTTCAAAAGTAATTAATTACTTAGCTACTTTTTAAAAACAGGATTTACAACCTGAATAGGTAATAAAGCAATAGATCTTTCAGCCCAATTCTGCTTTTTCTGCATAATCCATCATACAAAATGTAATCAAATGGAAAAGTCTCTTTTTAAAACTTGTTTTATACATTTTAATCTTTTAACTTTATGCATCAAGCAAAAATTTAATTATATGCAACATGCACATAAAATATTTTTTTTTGTTTGTGTTTACACTCACTCTTTAAAATAGATGCAAGTAAAACACAGCAGAAAATAAATAAAATCAAAGACTAGCTGTCCTGTTGCTCTATTTTCACCTGTAAAGCAGGAGTGGGGTAGGCGGAGGTTTGCCCTGGTGCAGGTGTGCCGCAGTGGTCAGTTGAAGAATCTCTGTGAATTTCCCATTACGTCGTAGCGCACTCGGTGCTTGCTTGGAAGTTTAAGGGGGTTTTTTGCTGTAAAAAGAAGTTTTCTTCCCACGCAGTGAACAGCGGACACTAATGTTTTTGTCACTTTTTACGGAATCAAACTCAAAGTAAGGTCAGTACTTCCACGCTTTAAACGCTGCACACTCTTACTCTCTCCCGCACTCGATATATTATCCATTGTTGATCTGCACACAGCTGTTGCCATGAACGTTGCACTCGCTTACGTCACTGTCATGAGATTCTCGCAAAAAACCCCCCACGGTTTTAGTAACGCAGTAACACAGCGAAAGTAACGATAATCTAATTACCGTTTTTGCAATAGTAATCCCTTACTTTAATCGTTACTTGAAAAAAGTAATCGAATTAAAGTAACGCGTTACTGCCCATCTCTGTTCACTACTTCCTAGACTTTGATTGTACAAGGTCGTTATACTTACTGTAATTATTCATTGAGACAATGAACTAAAGTAAGTCTTTAGAGTACTCACATTATATTTTTATTGTACTATGTTTTGCAATTCAAGTAATTTGTTAGTTGCACAGCCCTAGGGACCAGTCAGTGACCCTCTGGAAAACTCCGGTCGCTATGGAAAAGTGTATACTCTGTGAAAGGTTGGCAAGTGGGTGCTGGGAGTTGGTTGCTGTGGTCAGGTGAAATTAGTTTTTAAAAAAGTTACTGCTATGGACAGAGAGGTTTTTGTTTCCCTTATTTAACTTAGCAACAGCGATCAACTTCCACTATCATCTTTCCAACCAATTGGTGAATATATATTTTTTTCCTAGTAACCACATGTTCCCAGGGGGTTTCTGACCTGCCTCTAGGCCTGCGAGACTGATTCCTAAACAGGAATGTGAGCTATTTTTAAAATGTGAGCACATTTGTCATTTGCTTTGGTTGTGACACAAGATGAAAAATGGAAAATATCCGAAGCAAATGCAGTGTTTCTGTCTTGCTTGTGTCAGTGTCCATCTTAAGGTAATTGAGGAAAGAAGCTAACGAGCTCAGCTTCATATTTTAAAGTAGCAAGTAGTTAAGCAAACCTTAGCTGGCTAGGCCAGTTGACTTAAAAGCGAGCTCCACAGAAGTTAGCTTTTAGCTAAGCTGTTACCCAGAGGAGAAGCTTGTTGCTGGTAATGTTGTGGAAGAGATGATCCTGTCATTAATTTACTTAAAACAGCGTCACAATGATATAGTCAGAGGTAAACTGACTGATCAAACATTCAAATAAGTCATGTTTTATATTTTTGTTTTCCAGAAGAATAACATTTTAATGATCAGATTAGTTCACTCTAAACCTTTGTACATGCTGACATGGATTTTTAAATTATGCTGCTTGGACAAAATGCAATGAATACAATAACTCCATCTGCTAATACACAAATGAACAGATTGTCAAGGTAGGTGGTGATGGAGAGAGGATCCAAAGGCAGGAAATGGAGGCAGACTGAATGAAGGAATAAAAAGAGCCTTCATTGGCTGATACAAACACAACATAAAGCCCAAAAGTGAACCAAGAAGGAATAAGAAATACCGGAACACAAAGAGTATAAAGATGACTATATCTACAAACATGGCTGATTGGTGAATCAACAACAGAAGGAACAGAACAGAAGGAAAGAAGGAAAAAAAAAAGAGTAATGTCTCTGCACAGCTGTAATCCCATATTCCATTTGTGCCTATGGCTTGTGCTGAGGACAAAAAAAAATATCCCTGTATACATGTTCCAACCCTACAGAAGGGTTAGGAAGACTGTTTTGATGATTACATGATCCCAAAGAAAAATGAATTCATGCATATTTCAGGCATGTATCTTGCAACACAATGTATTTCATAGCTAACATTTATTTTGGCACCATATTGACTATGGTGCTTGGGTGCCTGTGAGGCTCTTGTGTGACTCAATATTTTATCTGTTAGTGTACCACAAGCAGAGAGTTTCTCACTGTGTGACAATGTGTGCAATAAAGTGGCAGCTTGAGTGACACTGCACTCCAGTAGAAGTCACTTGATCCTGTCTGGGGTATGTTGACCTTTTGTAAGCTGGCTCCAATCCTATGCTGGCACCTTTAGAAAACTGGCCCAAAGCCAGTGTTTTCAGAGCAGAGGACTACTTTTTCTGTAAGGCCCTGTACTGATGAGACGCAGTGCAAATTTGGCACAAAGACTGTGGTGTGCACTGACAAAAAGTAGCAGTGACGGGAAGAATCTGAGAAACAAGGACAGAATCTTGATTATCTGGGGTTACCCAGAGGTGTAAGGCTGCTTGTTATTTTCCTGACTAGCTCGTATGCCAACGTGTAAGGATTATAAATTAATCAGTGCTGCACCAGGCGGAGGGATAAGGCTGCACATTTACAGATCTAGATAGCAGTGAGAGGTGCAGAAGCTGTTAGAAACCACAATAAATTGTATTTCCTTTTCAGCCCCCTCCCCTTCAAGATTTACAGAAAAATCTGCAACAAATGACAACAGAGTTTTAGTACTTATGGCATATTTAGCATTGAGATAGCTTAACCTTCACACACTACATAAATTACACATATTTCTTTTTCTTGTTCGAAATGAAGGGATGTTTAAAAGGAACCAAATGATTTGAACTAGGTTCACATCAGGCTGCTGGGTGTCACAGATGTAGCACTGATAACTGACTCTCTGGAACACACCCAGCACCTTGTGATACAAGACTAAAATGAGAGCCTGTCATCAGATGTTAATGCTCTCGTCACTCCTCCTCTCACATTGCAGTGTGGATTGTGTGTTAGCATTTGTAACTATGGGTATGTGGTTATATGGGGATATGGTGGCTATCCTGTGAGAGATACCCTCTATCCTATATAAGCCACCAAATACTTAAAAAGGCATCAACTGTTTACTTGTACTGTTGAATTGTGTTACCTTAGTGAGACCATGTTGTCTGTGTATTGACAAAGAGAAACTGATGAAGGAAAGGGTATATAAGCCTTTAAAATGTGTCCTGTTTTGTTGTACAGAATGTCAGTACTTCTGCTAAGGCTGATTAATCAGTTCATCTCGTAGTATAGTCTTACACATAAATGTCCACCAGCAGCTTTCAATAAAAAAAAATAAATGCAAATTTGTGCAAAAAAAAAAAAAAGTCATGCAATGACACATTTCTTCCAGCAGATGTAAGTGTGGCTCCATTTTTTAAAGAATCCACTAGCTGAAGATTGGAAACCAAAATTATGGTTAAAGGTTTTAGTAGTACACACACACACACACACACACACACACACACACACACACACACACACACACACACACACACACACACACATTTTAGATTTGTGCAGTCACTTTAATTGAAATGTGTGACAAAATCTATAAAAATCGTCAACTGAGCACGATGAATAGAGGCAGTCGATTCAGTGACAAATGCAACAGTCCTGTGGCAAAAAAATCAGTGCACACTGAAGTGCACTGGCTGGGACAAGAGGGTGCATGAGGACAGGATATGTGAGTGGAAGAGAGCGCAAAATGCGGCAGGGCCGTGTTGCGCGGCCTAAGGGGACCAGAGGCACTCTGCTGACAGATTGGAGACCTGACAGACTGCATAGTCCACACTCTTCCCGGTCATGGAACCGCTTTCTATTCAACCCTCTCTGCTCCGCCTCCCTCTGCAGTTGGCTTCCTGGGCTTTGCTCCCTCAACCAGCATCATCGGTCTGCGACCCTACACCAACCAACTCCGTCTCAGCTCTTTCCCCACCCCCACCCCTCCACCCCGCATCTAGGCCTTCCTCCTCCGCCATGCTTAGTGACTCGACATTCCCAGATGTCCACTGGCTCTTGCATCACTGAGACAACAAGGCTTTCTGCTGTTGCCACTTGACATTTGAAAAGTTGTACATGGGTGAGTGGGACACCATCACCCACTGTGTGGGTGTAATGTACAGGGTTCTTCTAAGAACAAAGCAATGACGTACTATCATAAGAGTGCATATTTTATGTGCTTCATGCCAGACTGTAGATAGGATGTAAAACTGATGGATGGCAGTTAATACACTTGTGCTTCTTCCACATTTCATAAATGTGGTGAATGACTCAAATAAAGTTGTATTCCAAAATGCGCATTCCACTTTAGAGTACTCACCACACAGTGTATCTTATACTTAGTACTCATTACACAGCTCCTACATCCTCTGCTTTCATTTGCAGCATTACCGTGATGACAGAGTTGTTTGTCATCTTTAGCGTTGAGATTTTTTTCATCGGTACAACGAGGAGGTGTGAGAAACAAATGAGGAAGATGAGCAGAAGAGGAGGAGGAGGAGGTGGAGATATATCACTCATACGGTATGCTGTATTAATGTGAGACTATTTGATTTAGGCAAAAACTGCAACAGCAAGAGGAGGATGACAAGGAAGAGAAGATAATGTGATATCAAACCCCATGTAACACTTCTCATAACAAGATTTCAAAGTCTATCCCGCTGGGGGGAGATAACGGTTGATAGTGAGTACTTCATGAGATCCTGGATAGTAGGAGTGGAAAACAAATAATCTTGTTAAACAGGTTGCATTTACCCTAAAAAAACTAAAATAACACAATTTACTTTAAAATTGCACAAAGCATATGCACAGTGATTTCATAGGTTGGGGATTTGTTTTTAGCACAGAGTGAATCACAATAAGCTGTTTTCTGTGCTGTCCTGTGACTCAGCCAGCTAATACAAGGAGACATGCCATTTTTGAGAGAGTCTCCCCTCTGCATCCCTGTATGAACCCAAAAGAAAAGCCACAGTGGTTCTTTGTTCTTTGCGAGCGAGCAAGCAATCAATCAAGCAAGCAAGCATCTAAGCCTTTGTTTGGCAATAATTTCCAAGGTTAGAAACCCACTTTGCTTTTCTCCATAGCAAAGAGATATAAAGGAAAATGCAGTGGGAAATTCAAAACATTCATCTAGTACAGGGGTCGGCAACCCTGGGCACGCATGCCACAGTTGGCACGCGAAGGGTTAACTGATGTCATGACCATAGCTGGACTGGCCATAGATGGTGATTTTTCGTTTTTATGGGCCGATGATTTTATTTTTTTAAATTTTTTTTGGTAACGGTATAAACAATGAAAGGTGGTGAATTGGCCAGATGCTGGCAGATGTGTAAAAAATAACTCAGTTGTTTGGTGGTGGCTATAGCGGAGCTGCCACAAGAGGCCAGGTGGATGAGGGAAAGGGGAGGCAGGAGGAGGAGAGACCCGAGGCGGCCGCCGGTCCGAGTGTCAGGTGAACTGAACTTCAGGTAAGAAGTTATGACCTGCAGTCTATCTGGGTCAGATATAAACAAAGTTTAGGGGTAGTTTATTTTCGTTGGGCTGAGTTTTTACAGTCAGTTACAATAACTCGTACTGCGTAGTAGATAGCATGACGGAGTTTCTATACAGCTGGGTGGATACTATGATTTTACTGATAGTGAACTTTATTTTATTCATAAGGTTAGGTAGTAGAGTTGCCAACCGTGCCGTAAAAAACGGAATCGTTCAGAGAAAATATTACACGTTTCGTATTGAGCCGAGAAGGAACACAGTTTGTCCCGTAATTCGGCTAGGATGAAAAAAGACACAAAGCTGGAGTTAATCTGCGTCTTTACGCTGTCAGCTGCCTCTTCTTCTCTCATTCAATCATGAAATTCAATTCAATTCAATTCAATTTTATTTATATAGCGCCAAATCACAACATAAGTCGCCTCAAGGCGATTCAATGATCAGCTGATCGGTATTTCTGACGCAAGTCCCGTCTCTCGTTTGTTTATCGCCCACTTTGCGCCAGAAAGAGGAAACCAGCGGATGTCGCACTAAACAACAGCAGCACGTTTAAGCTTGATCAGCTGTTGTTAGAATTTATTTAATATTACCTTCTAGTATCAGCTGATGTTTGCTGGCACCACAGCTGTAAAGGCTGCTGGTCATGATGTCGGTTTGTATATCTGGTGAGAGGGAAACATGAAGATGAAACCAGGAGATGTCCTTACTGAATCATCAGAGCTGAACAGGTGATGGAGAAACAGGTTTACCTTTTAGGTGACATGAATGAGTTGAAGGGAAGTTATGAACTGTTTCTGAGAGACAAATAACACCAGGATACTTTTCGATGTAGCTGACAGCTGGTAACTGTGCAGGGGCGGGTCTAGCAAAGTTTTGCCAGGGGGCCAGGTAGGGCATTAAAAGGGAAAGGGGGGCACAAGGAAATAGTTTTCTTTCTTATTCTCATTTAAAATGTTTAATAAATAATTATCTGATTCTTACAACCAAAGTTTTTATCTGATGTACAACGTATAGAAATCATACATATACCAACAAGACAGTGTACATCACTGTCACAACAGCGTTTGTTTTCATTCCTGGTGGGCCGGTCTCTAGTCAAAATGCCCGGGCCAATTTTTTGTCCTAGTCCAGCCCTGGGCACGACACGCAGTGAATTAATCTGAGAAGGTGCATTAAAAAATAAATGGCGGTGCACATCGCAAATTAGCTTGCATAGACACACTAATTGTCAGTTTTTTCAGGCAATGTTGAAATTTCCACATTCTGACACTTCAAATGCTTCAGGAGCTGTCCACTCTGCACAGCAACTGTTAATATAGAGCGTTATTAAATTTATTGCTAATGCAATTATATGGCACATTGACTTCTGAGGAAATTTTAGATGGCACTCGTCATCAAAAAGGTTGCCTACCCCTGATCTAGTACATGCAGATACAGCCACGATCCTTTACTGCTTCTATATTTGTTTATTATTCCTGCATGCACCTGTTACTCGTGACTCACATTGTAGTCTTTTCTTGATATCAGAGTACTACATCTAAAAGACAACTGCATATGGCCAGTCCTTGACTTAACATAGGATGAGCACATGGTTACTAATTTAAGTGATTATTTCCCAGAAAGTCATATCAGTGTAACAATGAAATCAGCCTATTGGTTGTGGCAACTTGGGGGTTATATTCAATCAATCAATCAGTCAATCAATCAATCAATCAAGGCTTTATTCGCCACATGCAGGTTACAGTGGAATGGGACACCCCACCCCCCCGACCTTACACACACAACACAGACATCACATGGGGATACAGGTCGGAGATCGGTAGCGTTACAGAAAAACACTGAAATATACACTACAATGGGAAAGTACAAGAGGAAAAAAAAAGACCTCTACTCATGCTGGGCTCCTATGGGAGGACAGCATGAGAACAGGAAACAAAGAAACTCCTCTGCACAAAAAGCACATAAATGTCCACAGCACAACATTATGGAACACGTGACAAGCCATATTGGTATATTGAGTTTGCAAAGTTTGCAAAGTACAGTAATTCAGAGTTGATATATGGTTGTTTCGTTTGGGTTTCTTCTTAGGCTAGTCAAAATGCCACCTAGGATGTAAAACCATTGCATGTCTAAGTAGTAGAACATCTTCCTTTATTCCCAATTTAAAAAACAAAAAAACAAAAACAGCCCATAAAGCATAAAACTAGTTCTTGTCACTTAAAAAAAAAAATTCAACAAATGTAAGACTTACAAAAAAAAATCCCACAGTGAACAACAACTTGAATGTTCATCCCAGCATTCCCTTTTTCCTGACACTTGATTGATGAGCAGCACCCTGTCAATCCAGTTCCTGCTAAAGACGCCTTTTCCCCAGCTGATGGCTGAGGATGATTAGAGAACAAGCCACCAATGGGAACCCCAGTAGCAGCCCTCCAGGTGTCTTAGGCCTTGCCTTCTTCCTTCGATTTTGACTTGTGGGGTGAATCTTTGTAACCCATACAAAATAAGTGGTCAACACTGTTGCCAGCATTCATGCTTGCGAGTAGTGCATTATGTGTTAATTATCGTGTGGTTATCTCACAGTGTTTTGTATGTGGTGGAAGCCACAATAACAACATAGATATGCTAGTAATTTTTCCCCCCTCCTGCGCCCCTACTTGTTGTTGAGTGGTTGTTATTTTGTGTTCGCTTTGGGCTTCAAAGAACTAAAAGGCCTTGATAAAGCTCTGATTATACACTGTTGTGGACACAGACGGCTGACAACATGACAGCAGGAGAGTCATTCCTGTGACACCTCTTTGAAATCCACCACTTGAGGCACATGTGCAGTTGGTGTACTGTAATGTAAATTCTCCACAGATTAGGCCCACACCATCTTAGAAAGTTAGTGGGCCCACGGACCTTAAAACACAGAACTTCAAGGACTATCTGATGGCGAAGCTGACATCATCACCTAGCAGACTTGTGGAATCAATGTATGACCAAGGCTGATCAGGAATGGCTACTTAGCTGTAGCATCTCAAGCTGCCTGTGCCCATGTCCACAAAAGAATGTAAGTGTGAGTCTTTAAGCAGTGTTAGGGAAGCTACAGTATACAAAATTAGTAGTAAATTACAAAATATTTGGTACTTTGTAAAAAAGTAATGAAAAGTTGTGCAGTGTTGTAACAATGAAGCTGTTGTAGGGTAGAAATGGCTCATCGCTGCTTTTGTTACCTGCTGAAAATGAAGCTTTGGCATCACTATCACAAGCTCTGTGTTAAATGATGCTTGCAAAGAGTTGGTGTTATGTTATAGGTGGATAGCTGTTTCTGGCGTGGGGACAGCTTGCACTTTATTCTTCTCTACTCCAAGACACAATAAATAAATTCCGCTTCCTGTAATCTTAGTTGTAGCATGAATAAGCCATAAATTTACCGTACTTCCTTTTAACCAGTGTTGGGACTAACGCGTTATTAAGTAACGCGTTACAGTAACTACGTTATTATTGTGGTAACGAGCAC
>NW_024582375.1:919996-947496 GCF_018398535.1 Haplochromis burtoni
TTATTTAGCAAAACTGTGATTAATAGTTAAATATTATTGTTGAGGGGCACAGACAGGACTCCGCACGCACACACACATTAAAAAAATAATAATAATATATATTTTTTAAAAAGTTGCCTCAACAAAAGGGCACTTTGGGCACCCATCAGGAAAGGGGCAGGTGCTCAAGCCCCTCTAGCCCCCCCCTCTGCACGTGCCTGCTGTAGATGCACCGCTACGGTGTATGGATGTATCTTAGCTTAGCACAACACCCTCTCCTCTAATTATGCCATGCCTTGGTTCTAAATTCCCAAGACCCCCAAATGGTCAGGACTGCAAGGTTGGCGTGTCACCAAACCACCGGTACATGTTAATGTTCAACTTTTATATGCAGACTAAGCTCCCTCAGCAGCATCTGTGACACTGGAGGACAATGATATGTGATATAAGTGTGGCTGTGACACTAAATGAACACTCATTTACCTCTACAATGGGCCTACAAACCTAGATTGGCAAGTGAGGGAGTGAAAAAAAAGAAATGCATCTGTATGACTTCTGTTCTCAAATCTGTCTTTTGTCCTCCCTTCCTTGTTCGCTCTTTCACTCTGCCCTCGTTTTGAAAACTGGGGGGATGGGGATTCCATCTAAACAGGCAAGCCTGTGCATCGCTTGTGGGAGACAGCTTGACTGAGAGAGTGAAAAGAGAGAGAGAGCGAGAGAGATGGAGAGAAAGGAGAGAGAGAATGTGAGAGGTGTCTTCCATGCGACCAGACGATGCAATTCTTTGCAGGAACATGATGAGCGCTCCGCCAATGGCAGCTCACGCACAGCCCGACGCATGGAGGGTTTCCACGGCTACCCCCAGTCTTCCTTGCTATTGCCCTTCCTCTCTGTCTCTTGCCTTCTATTCCCCCTCTCCTCTGCTTCGGAATAAATGTCAAATGCTTAATAAACACAGCGGCATCTGCAGCTGTTCCATATGACCACCGCAGTGGGTCAACTTGTCAAGTTTCACTCATGCACGTACATATCCACAGATGTGCTCAAAAGGGCATATTGCCCTGCTTTCTTCACACACGAGTGTGCTGCTTCCCTTCAGGGCTTCAACATTTCAAAGCTATCAAACATGTAACAACTGCCATTAACAGCCATTGATGGGATTATGCAATATGGTTTTCAGTTGGGTTTTTCTTTCAGCTTTTTCATTCATTCGTTTACAAAGTGGAGTAAGTAGGAAAGTGGTGGTGGTGGGGGTGGGGGGAGTCCTTTAAATGTCATTCTACTCAGTTACGCGGTGCCATGCACACTAGCCCGACACACAGTTGCCACCCCCTCACTCTCCAGCTGCATCCATTCTGCATGCCAAACCCCATGAATCATCTGAGATTAAATGCTCACTCTGTTTATATAAAACCAGCCACATGCTTCTGTCCACTACACAATGTGTACACTGAATCAAAGCTTGAGATGCCCCTTGCCTTAAATGCGTGATCCAACTTTCTCACTACCTGTTTAATTATTGTGCTTGATGAAATGAAAGCGATTCCAATTCAGAACTCTTGCTACAGAACGCCGTGCATGTAATTATCGCTGCATTTTAGATGTCAGAGGCGCTGCATGGGATCGCATCTCCTGAGCCGAGGTATCTTTGAGCAACTTATGTGGTCCTGTTTAAAATGTAATGGCCCGAGGCAGCCCTTCATTTTGATGTGCATGAATTTAAGCATAGACGAGTGCATGCACAGCTTTGGCACAGCTTGCGCTTGCGTGCATGAGGGCTAGCATATGTTTTTGTTTTTGCTGCGGCAAATGAAATTCGGAATTTGCGCCTGCATTTGTACGTTTGATGTGAGCACAGGCAGGCGGCCTACTCGGCTGCTGTGAGAAGTGGCACGCTCAGATCATTAATCAGACTCGATGGCACAGTGGGTAGCAGTCAAGCCACAGGAGACTGCTAATGCATGCAAATGTATACTCGTTTTCAGGGCAGGTTGAGCCAAGGACAGAACCTAGGCAGCAACAGAGATGGAGAAATCCTGTAGTAGAGAGAGTGAGACGAACATATCACAGCAGGGCCTTTTTGTTTGTGGTGTAATCTGCTACAGCTGAAGAATATGTCACTAAGTCAGGGTAAAACAGAAAAATCATGCAGGAAGACTGAAAAAGTAGCTTACATTCAGAATAGGATGAATATAATCCTTTATGTTATTTGACATGTGATATGGTATCACAGTAAGATTCAAGTGGCAAAATTTCACACCAGTAGCTATATTACCTACACACAAGTCTGACTTCCTGATATGAAGCTCCTTAAGCATGACACCATTTATTGTGGCAAATGTAGGAGCAAGAGCTGATTTGCTGCCAGCTGAGGATAGCTCTGTATTGCACACCTTATTATTCTGCACAGTGCTTGAGCCTCATTATGGCCAGGATTGTACCTTGGTGGAGATAACCTTACGTGACTTTTTTGAGGTGAACCTTTTGCAAAGAAGCTTAGGAATGTGAATGGAGTGATATCATTGCCGGCGGGCATCGCATCATCGAAAGTAGCACAGGCTCAGTTTTTTCCCCATCGCTAGGTTGCACTTTGAGGTAATTCTTTGTGTTTTTCACTCATTTTGTAAAGCCTGTAAATTCTGTATACCAGCAGATCATTTTTCAGTTCAAAAGGTGACCATAACACCATGTGAACTGATGTCTTGCTTTAAAGGAGTCACTATCCATGTAACTGGTTATATGCAATATATGCCAGTAAATAACACAATCTATATTTAAAGTACATAAGTACAGTAACTGTGGACATTATGTAGACTGTATGTAAAGGATGGACATTTATAGTGGGTGCAAAAAGCAAGGCTAAGTGTCTACAATCTGCAGGCTTTCTTGTGGACTGACTCCTCAAAAAGAAGTCTGATAGCATGAAAATCTGTTGGAAAATGAGCCTTTATATAGTGGCTGAGATATACAACACACTGTAAAAACACTAGCAAATAGAAAAATGCTGCAAAACCACAAAAAAGTAGAACAAAACACAATGGGACCAGAGAAAAACGCCACAGAAATAAAACTAACAAACAAAAAAAATTATTAAAAAATCCCCCTCACAAGACACAATGGAAGTCTCACCAAAAATACTTAAAAACAATAAAGAGATTTAACAAGCTAATAGTAAACAGCTAATAGAAAACTTCTATCTACAGCATTTCATGAATCATGTGTTTAAATAAAACATTAATTGCATATTTTTTCCCTCACAACAAGATGAATGCTCCACTTCTTTTAAGCGTGTCTCGGTGCAGCCCTTTGCATGGTTTGGTTTCTGCCATTTAATCACCCCTTTCATCACATTTTGGTCTCCCTAAACACTTCTGTGAGGTTTGGATGTTTTGTTCTTCTGCTTTTGTTTTTTGTTTTATTTCCATTGTGCTTTATTCAGCTTCAATTGTGTTTTGTGTGCTTTTGCAGCATTTTTTTTGCTGCTGTTTTTTTCAAGTTTCAGTGTATTTGACCTCTCAGGGCCACCATACCTTCAGTTCCTTTTCACCATGACCTCTGGAAACACTGTCCTGATGAATTTATGTAGGATAAAGAGGTATGCCCACCTTCCCATCCGCCCTGCCACTTTTACTTTTTACAGTAATAATGGCAACATGCGCTCTGAATGTTGGCAATACTTCTCTTTGAATTTAGTCATACCCTGTGTAGTGCTTTTGGTGGCATACTGTATGCATGCTTGTTCAAAATAATCAATCTGCCAGCTGGAAAAAAAAAAGAAAAAACCAAACTGTGAACACTTTGTTTTTCAACCAAGCCTAGGCCTTCTAACAGACACTGGCTCTTGATCACACAGAGACAAGCAGGAGATCCACGCTGTGTTTGCAGCTGCCAAAACTCCTTCAGCTCCAATATGTATGGACACACGGTGCTGAAACTGGAAGAAAGCTGATGCTTTACCCCTGCTGTTTAGAGCAGGGGTGAAACAAACAGTTGACTGGCAGTGTTACAAGATGGCTGGGCGAGGGATCATACACTCTGTGGACAAAAGGCCACTCCTTTTAATCTCCAAATGTATGTGTTTTCAGTGTCATAACCACAGGTGTTTAGACACAATGGGTTGGGCTAAAGAACTTGAGACCGTAAACATTAACAAAATGGTTATAGAAACAAGAGTAAATAAGCAGCATGGTCTTTTTCTCATAGACTTCTATCCATCCAGACTTTTAGATAGAATCTGTGGTGCTGAGTTTATTGTATTATGGGTTTATAATCCTTTTTCACTAATATGAGAAAAAACTATCTCAGCATTTTCCTTCCCTTTCCATATCTCAGTGTCTGTCAAATATTACATGCTTCAGTGTCCCAGGAAAACATTGTTCTGCTGAAGCCACTGCTCCTCAATCAAGGTTTCACCTTTTTCTCTCTCCTGGATAAATGGAAGGATGGAAGGAGGGATGAAAAGATCGAATGAATGAACAATTGTTCTGCTCTTGCAAACAGGCCATTCAGGGAAATTCCTCAGGGGCCAGAGCCTTTTCAAGGTTGCGTCCTACACCACTAGCTACCTCTGTGTATTTCTAAGTGTGTGTGTGTGTGTGTGTGTGTGCATGCCTGCATGCATGTAGTCCTCTGGGTCTCAATAAGGTTCAGTCAGGCTGATATCTCTCTCCACGCAGAGAAAAAAAAACCCAGTGCAAACAGCGAATGTCTATATGAGTGCGTGAGGCTGTGCTGACTCGACCAAGTGCCAGAAGTTCCCACAAGTCTCCCAGTTCAGATGGAGGGTCAGCAACTGATGGCTGTGGGCGTTCGCTGTTCAAAATGCCTGGCCATACAAGCACGGCTCAGACATAAAATGCATGACAGCCTTATTGTTCTAACAAAAATGGATGGGTCTTGGAAGGGAAATGCCACTCTGTGAATGCGTTGTGATTTTTTTTAAAATAACACAAACACTTGCCATCAAACGCCTGTAGGCATTCAGGCTGTGTAATGGCTTAGAGGATGTGATAAGCCTGTGTTGCCTGAATAATTTACCAAAGCCTGATAGTGTTAAATAAGGTGTACTGTCAATTCTAATCATAGTATTCCGATTGTAAATCGTAGCGACTCTGTACTGTATGACTGAAAAGTCACAGTAGACAAACAACAGCACCCTTCTCAGGGGCAGCTGTGCAGACATAAAACTGTAAAAGCAGCACCACAGCAGCTTTGCCACAGCCCTTAATTTAAGAGGAGGGCACCGCAATAGACTTCGTGTCCACAAGCTGCTCTATTGTGCTCTGCATTGTTAAAATATATTATTCCCCTCCTTGTTTGCATTGTTTGTTATGTGAGCAAGACGTGTATGGAAATTGTACTGAGGGATTTCAGAGGTTTGCAAATTGCATCTCCAATCAATTCCAGGACTCTGCAGAAAAATGAATCTATGGAAGCCTTCTGTGCAAAATCATGTTTTTATAGACCTGCGCAAAAGCGCTTACAAGTAAAATAGATAAAGCAAAGTAAGAGCTGTTATTTCTTTGCATTGTAAATATTTCTTCCAGGCAGACATGGAAACACCATACAAATAAAAGCCTGGCAGAGGCAGACAAAAATTAATTAACTGAAGAATGGGGGGGTTGTTTGGATTCATTTTTATGTTTAGAAAATGTGCCCTGCTGTTTTGGTGATGTTGTTGGGGTTATATAATTAAATCCCTCCTTGTGTTCCTGGTACCACTTTTGGGAAGCTTAAGTAGCCTTGCTGGACACAAACAAAAAAGCAGAGTAGCGAGCACAGGGTGCAAACGCATGCAGAAAGCAGGGTGACATCGACACACTGGCTAACTGGTTGTGATTTATAAATGTGACCTAAGTGATTTTACTATTGTACTAGTCTCTTTTACTCAATGTCACTACAGATGTGGGTATTAAGCCATGAGTACTTTTAAAACACAGGTAACACTCTTGAAGCTCAAATTGAACCTATTATATAACTTTCCAGTTATATTTTCATTTTTAGACTTTAGTAAATTAGCTTTGCATGCTTCACAGTTTAACGTAATCCCCTCAGTTCATCTATTGTCTAAAAATAATCACTTAGACTAGATAAATTCTTTTAGTTTTTATATATAAATACCTGTCAGCTGATGAGACAGAAAATAAGGAAAAGCATAATACATCCACTACTCAGTACCTCCAGTGTGTACGTTAGCATTTAGCACTTAGCCATTGGCACTGCATCTGATGGTTCAAAAAGCGAATGGCTTTTGTGTGGAGACCGTGTCACTTCTATTAGAGCTCCATGCTGACGTCTTCCACATGAGATTCAAAGCAGTATCCTTACAGTTGCTATGCTACAGCTGGACATTTCCTGTTCATGGCAGGGATCGAGTGAAAAGCCAGGGTTGAAAAATGTGAAGTTTGTGGGGGATCATGTTTATTTACTGGGGCAGCAGCTTCTTTTGCTTGGGATCTAGAAAATAAGTTCTTTGTGTGGAGTTTACAGTATGTTCAAAGAATACATTACAAGGCAGCACGGTGGCACGGTGGTTAGCACCGTTGCCGCACAGCAAGAAGGTCCTGAGTTCAATTCCAACATCAGGCCAGGGTCTTTCTGTGTGGAGTTTGCATGTTCTCCCCGTGTTTGCGTGGGTTCCCTCCGGGTACTCCGGCTTCCTCCCACCGTCCAAAGACATGCAGCTTGTGGGGATAGGTTAATTGGATAATCCAAATTGCCACTAGGTGTGAATGTGAGTGCGAATGATGGTCTGTCCCTGTGTGTTGGCCCTGTGACAGACTGGCGACCTGTCCAGGGTGTACCCCGCCTCTTGCCCTATGACAGCTGGGATAGGCTCCAGCGCCCCCTGCGACCCTGAAAAAGAAAAAGCAAAGCGAATAGATGGATGGATAGTATATCGTCCAGTTTTCCAGACAGACGTCTTTCCTTTTACACAGATACAGCACGGTGCAAAAGTCTTGAGTCTTGTACACAACCTGGAATTTCACAGGGGAGCCAGTGAAGGACCTGGAGAACAGGGCTGATGTGCTGGTAAGAGGGGGTTCTAGTAATAATGCGGGCAACAGAGTTTTGAACCAGTTGAAGCTTATGGAGGGATTTTTGGGGGAGACCATGCAAGAGAAAATTACAATTTCAATACGGTAGGTAACAAGACTATGGACAAGAATGGACATAGACTGGGTGGAAAGAGAAGGACGTAAGCTGTTAATGTTGCGTAGATGGAAATAGGCAGAATGGGTGAGATTATTTAAGTCAGATTTAAAGGACAGTGAACTATCGAGAATGATACCAAGGCTTTTAACCTGAGGTGCAGGGAAAACTGTGACGTTATCAATAGTAAGTGAGAAATGATTTCCCTTCAGTAGGTTTGAGGATTTCAGTTTTATCCTCATTAAGCTTAAGGAAATTAGAGCTGAACCAGGGTTTTAATAAGTCTCGGGGATCATCAAGATTTTTCTTGGCAAAAGGGAGACAAGCCTTTGGGTTATTTTTGGTCACCAGTGGTTTTCTCCAAGAACTCTCCCATGGATGCCATTTTTGCCCAGTCTCCTTCTTATTGTTGAATCATGAACTCTGACCTTAACTGTGACATGCAAAGCCTGAAATTCTTTAATGTTGGTCTGGGGTCATGAATGAGTCGTCAATGTCCTCTTGGAGTAATTTTTGTGGGGCAGTTACTTCTGGGAAGGTTCACCACTGTTACATCTTTTCTCCATTTATATATAATGTCATTGACCATGGTTCATTGGAGTCACAAAGCCTTGAAAATGGCTTTGTAACCCTATCCAGATTGATAGATGTCAGTGACTTTGTTTCTCAGCTGTTTCTTTAGCTCGTGCCACGACGTGTTGGTTTTTGAAATCTTTTAGCCTGGCTCACTTTATCAGACAGAGTTGCTTTAAGTGATTCAACGGGTGTGCCAGTAATGAGATCTGAGTGTTTAGTGGAACTGAATTCACTTTTCCAAAAAATGTGGTTAATCCCCCTCTTGTTAATTCAAGATTTAACTTTTTTTTTCACATGACCGGATAGGTTTGGATAACTTTTCACTCTTAATCAATGAAATCAATATTTAAAAACTGTTATGTATTTTCTCGGGTTATCTTTGTCTAATATTAAAATGTGTTTAATGATCTGAAACATTTAAGTGTGACAAATACGCAAAACACTAGGAAATTGGAAAGGTTGCAAACATGTTTTCACACCACTATATAGTAATAAATACATGATTTGGTTGATTAGACTAGAATTAGAACATGTTCTGGGTTTTTCCAAGGGTAGCTCTGGTAAGCTGTTATAGGCAGGGATCACACTCACTATTTACTGATGCACATCCAGTTATTTTGGTCTGAAAAACAAATCAGTCAATGTCCAAAGAAAAACTTTGAAAGACCTTCAGAAAACCTGGAACCTGGCTCCTTGGAAACAAAATATGAAGAGATGTGGTCTGAATCAATACTTTTGCACATTACTGTAGATGGAAAAGATACCTCACAACATGTGACTGAACATTATGCTGTTACGAATCTTGATTGGCAGCAACATGGTTAAATTATTATCATTCTCACATTTTAATCAGCTTCTAATGTGGTCTAATATAACCTGAAAACTGCATTTCCCTCTGAGTAGAATTACAAGTTATCATTGATTTATTGCTGGTCTGTTTCTAAAGCTTGCTTTTCCCAGAGTGCTCATTAGCTATGAGGGCACAGGTAGTACGTTGTTATGGCACAGTAATATGTGGTATGATATATAAAAAAACCTCAAGTAAAAAAAACAACAACAACCGTACACCATTCATTCAATTTCTATTGTGAGAATTTCAGCTTGGAAAATTATGCTAGACAGATTTTAGCACTCGCTTGCTAAACCGCATACCTGTAAGCAAACAAAAAGCATGCACACACACAATGACATGCAACATCTACACCTCCCACTGTTCACTAGCACTACATCAAGGAAATATAAATGTTTTTATGAGCCAAAATCCCCAAATCCCAGTGTTAATTAATGTAATCTGGAAAAGAAAAAAAAAAGACTTTCATTTGCCAATAAAAGACAAGCAGCTCCACAAAGTGTTGTTTCTTTAAATGTTGTCTACTAAGAGCTGATTAAATTAACTGCAAGTTTAAAGGAAAGATCCAATCTTGATAATAATTGTTACATTTTTTCCCCTTTTTCGTTGAGGACAGGAGACAAAAGAAAACACTTTCTGAAAAAGATGAAATACACTCAGATGATGTTCTGACTGCAAGATGGAATGGGATGATTCATTCCTCTGTAAAACTACACTCCTACTGGACAAACTCAAGAGCATGACTGCCTGTGAGACAACGCTCCAAGCACAGAGATGAATGTGTTTGTGTGTTTCCTTGTGAAAGGAGACTTGGTTCCTTTTTTGCAAACTAGCTGGCTTACCTTTTATGAGTCAGTCTCACTGACTTTATGTTGCTCCAGATTTTTATTATAGTGTGTGAACATTTCTAGAGGGATACTGTGGAACTGTGTCTCCTAAAGAAATACACTCAAACATTACTAAGTCAATTAACTGATTTAATGAAGTGCTACCCTTTCAAGTCGCAGTAGAGTATGTACTACTTGGATGCTAGGTGTATTAAATAGCAGAACTCCAAGACCACAGTCCCTGGAACTACCTCTGAAAGTCAGCTTGAAAAGGAAAAAACTCAAGTTGGGAAATTTTTTTTTTTTGAAGTTTTTGTTAAAATCATGGACAATTTTGGTTTTGTTCATCAACAATACTCTTCCTCAAGTGACCCAATGTTTTTTACTACCAAACTTCTTATCTAATTCAGGGGTGCAAAAAGTCAATCACAGGGTGAGCAGCACACCCAGCAGTTTATCAGTCAGATGCAAGTCTAACATACAGAGACAGACAGTCATTAACCTCAATGATCAATTTAGAATCACCAATTAATATAATCCTATGAATGTCTTTGGACTGTTGGAGTAACCGGAGAAAACTCAACCATCATCTGAGGAAGTTGGGACCATAGTCACCAAGAACACCCGTGATAACACGCTACTCCAAAATAGATTGAAATCTTGCAGCATCTGCAAGGTCCCTCTCCTTAATAAGGCATGTATATAGGCCCATTTTAAGTTTTCTAGTGAACATCTAAATGAATCAGAGAACACTTGGGAGAAAGTCAGATCAAACGCAAATTAAATCTCTATGGCATAAGCTCAACCTGCAGTATTTGGAGGAAGAAAAATGCTGAGCATGACCCAAAGAACAGTATCTTCACAGTTAAGCACAGAGGTGGAAACATTATGCTTTGGGGCTGTTTTTCTGCCAGGCCAATGGACAGGACTGTAAAATCTTGGACGAGAACCTCCTTTCCTCAGTCAGAACACTGCAGATTTGTCCTGGATGGGTCTCCTAGACTATCTCCAAAAGTTGATTCTGTTCATCTGGATGTAGCGTTTTGTGGGAGAAACGTTTCGTCACTCATCCAAGTGACTTCTTCAGTCTCAGCTGACTGCAGGTTTCCAATCTTATAAACAGTACATTTGCATAATGACTGAAACCAGCCCACTGAAGGAACAATGGGAGGTCAGTTCCTTAATCTTAATTATGCAAATTCTCATTACCATTGATCAACAACCACTGACCAAAACCCACTGATCAAAGTCCACTGATCAATGGCCATGAGTACCATTCACAGAGAGTTGGGGAATGGCTGCAATCACAGCATTGTAAGATGGCGAAAGATGTACCCTTTGGCCCCCTCCTTGATTCAGAGATAGCCTTTCCCTTTTCACGTAAATGGCCTCCTTGACTCCGCACTCAAACCAGGGTTCCTCCCTGTCCAAGATGTGTACATCCTCATCCTTGAAAGAGTGTCCACTGGCCTGTAGGTGTAAATAGACTGCAGAGTCCTGGCCTGACGAGGTAGCTCTTCTGTGTTGTGCCATCCACTTCACCAAAGGTTGTTTGGTTTCCTCGATGTATAAGTCCTGGCAATCCTCCTGGCACTTGACAACATACACTATGTTACTCTGTTTGTGTCGGGGGACCCGATCCTTGGGATGGACCAATTTTTGGTGCAGTGTGTTTTGGGGTTTAAAAGCCACAGAGACCCAGTGTATAGAAAAAATGCGTCTCAACTGCTCCGATAGTCCTGACACATACAGGATGGGTGAAACTGGGGAGCCCATGGTACACCCATGTTTCTGCCTGTAGAACTGACCCTTGTATGTGAAGTAGGTGGAATGAAGACACAGTTCCAAAAGCAAACACACTTGGTCGATGCTGAGAGTGGTCCTGTTGCTGAGGTTGGGGTCATCTTGTAATCTCTTACGGACTACCTCCAACGCTTCCGTGACTGGGATGCAAGTGAAGAGAGATGTAACGTCGTACGAGACCATGGTTTCATCTGCCTCCATAATAACATCTCTCACCTTCTCAACAAAATCCAGGGTGTTCTGGATGTGGTGTTCAGAGCTGCCAACCAGCGGGTTGAGGATCGAAGCCAGAAACTTGGAGCTGTTATAGGTGACCAAGTTGATCATACAGACAATCGGTCTTAAAGGTGCATCCTGTTTATGTATCTTCGGTAAACCATACAGACTTGGTGTAGACTCCCCTGGGTATAGCCTGTGGTATGAGGTCTGGTCAATAGCCTTGTCTTGTTCTAACTGCTTCAGACAGTCTATCACCCTCTTCCTGTGTCTCATTTCAGGGGCTCATAAGTATTTTCATCACTGAGTAGTGACATAATTTTCTCATGATAGTCTTTCTGGTTTAGCAATACTGTGCACCTATCCTTGTCTGCCGGAAGGATGATAATGTTGTTGTCATTACTAAGTGATGTGAGTGCCTTCCGCCGCTACGTCCAGATGAACAGAATCAACTTTTGGAGATTTACTTACCTGGATGATTGAGCATGCATCAAGACGAAACTCAGACTATCAACGCAACAAATGAGTGACTAAAGAAGAAGCACAAAAAGACCTAGGCAGTTTCCAGATCTTAGTCCTAAGAAAATCTAGAGAAGAAAGCTGAAGCTTCAAGTTGCCAAGCAGAAGTCAAGAAACCTAAAGGATTTAGAGCATTCATGTGAAAAGAAGTTGGCCAAAATCCCTCCTGAGATGTGTGCAAACCTGGTGACCAACTGTCTTACTGCTCTACTTGCCACAAAGTACCAAGTCATGTTTTTTGGAATCAAATACTTATTTCACTTCACTTATTTCAATGACATGCAAATCACTTCATAACTTTTATCTAATGCATTTTTATCTGGATTTTTAGTTTATTATGTCTCTCTCCATTAAAATGAAACTACCACAAACATTAGAGACTGTTCATTCATTTTCCCCCTGGACCTGTCAGAGGTGGTGGTCAGAGGGCCCAGTGGCGCCAGTGTCCGACAGCCTCGCCTCTGTCAGTGCGCCCCAGGGTGGCTGTGGCTACAATGTAGCTTGCCATGGTAAATGGCCTGTATTTGTATAGCGCTTTACTAGTGCCAAAGCGCTTTACACATCCAGTCACCCACCCATTCACACACATTCACACACTGGTGATGGCAAGCTACATTGTAGCCACAGCCACCCTGGGGTGCACTGCCATCACCAGTGTGTGAATGTGTGAAGCGCTTTGGGGTCCTTAGGATATACAAATACAGGCCATTTACCATTTACTTGGCAATAATCACTAAAAGACTCACATCTGACGTTGCATATAAGGCTGACCCAAGAATGAGTGGGAGAGGTAAGCTTGAGGTAACTCAAGCAGTAGTTAAGTAGTAGTAGTTAAGAACAGTCTAGGCTACTTCATGTCACAGGTAACAAGAAAGCACATATTTCCTGAAATGTAAAACTCTTCCCTTACAAAATAGGGTAACCAGTAGGTAAGTAATCAGGATAATGAGGTGTATACTTCATGCACGTGAGATGCAGATGCTATGGAAAATAGATTCATTTACATTTTAAACTTGCAGATTTCATATTAAATGAATAAAATGGGTTTCTTTTTTCACTCTAAGCCTACATCTAAGCCGGTATTAACAATGTAAAAGTACATACTTAAAATTCCCACCTGGGTTTACTAAAAATCAGAAACTGAAAGGGAAATTTCTCAGTAGCAACAGTCAGTACTTTGTTTGTTTTTTTGTTGTTTTTTCTTGTTCACTTCCTTTTATGCTCATGTCTGATCATCCACTTCATTCTTTTACATGTCAGGACAAAAATGCTTCTTACCCCAACGACAGAAACTGATACAAATTTGAAGTTTTTTTTGACTTGTAAATGCAATTCTAGCTGCCTGCTAACAAACACCATGGGCACATGATACAGTCAGTACTTTGTTAAAACCCCTACGACAGCAATTACAGCTTCACAGGCTTTTGGCCAGTGTGTATCTGGGATGTGGAAAATCCATGTGGGTTGACTAATAAATGGACCTGCTGAGGACAGTGTCCCCTTCGGTAGTTTCTGTGGCAGAAAGCCTTGTTCAAAGCCACAGTGGCAATGTCATTCGCCACACACAGCTTTACTCACTTCTGTGCAAACATTTAAACCTTTTTCAGTTAATCACATCAGCTAGTCATTTTAGAAATCCTAGAATTTATTAAAAGAATGATTACTACCTTTTGATTACTACATTACCTTCAGTAATAACGAAAATATGTAATATGATGTATAATCTGTGCACAAATGTCTTTTGTGAATAATGTAAACCATCATATATTATTAAGAAAATACTTTGTAAAGCTGGCAAAATTCAATAGATCGTCTATTCTTTTTTGTTTTTTGCTTTAATTCTGTTGGTCACATGCTAATATCCTCATGCTGAGCATGACATTCAGGACTAGGGACAACTGACTCATCTGTTATACATTCTGAGAAGAAGAGATAAGAAAAAAGAGCAGCACCTTAAGGGATCGATAAACTGCACACCAGTATTAGCCATGCATCATTATAAAAATTGATCTTAAAAGTACAGGCCATCAAGTAAAGGTTCGGTGTCCTACTAGAGGACACAGATAAACAAATGAACCTTTGACTTTGTGGTTATTGTCTCTGAACACTTTCAGAATTTTCAGTGGTCATTTTAGAGTCCCTCTCTGATCCTCTGTAGAGCATTACTTGACCTGGCTGTTGGGAGAAAGGACAGACGTAAGCTTAAAATACCTCCCAGGCTTGACACAGCACTGCGCCAGCTGCACTCTGTAATTACCAGCAGTGCAATCAGCAGACTCGTTAATTTCCCCTGACTGACAGACGCTGACGGCTCAATTGCAGAAAATGCACTGGTACAACTTCATAAGAAAATGGAACTGACGTGCTGCAGGACTCTTCAAGCTTCAAGGCTGCACTCAGAAAAGTGCATTTTATGATTATGATAATGACATATGACATTGAAGACATACTGTTATAGGCAAGGTTCTGTTACATCTGGCAGCAAACCTCTTCATTAAAAACAAAGGATTAAAAAGGGAAACTGAATTCCTCTTCGTCTCCTTTTAAAATAGCAGATGTGCTGCTACATGCGCCCTTGCTAAGGACTCATCTTATGTAACATATTTAGGAAACCATGTGAAGTACTGCAGAGAGAGAGAGAGAGAGTGCTAACACATGGAATAGCTTTCTGGTTCTGCAGAAGTATTGATTTGAGCGTAAAAGAATGTGAAGCGGTCCAAAATAGACATTCCACCAGCAAAGTAATTGGGGTGAGGGAGCCAGAAGAATTGGCCCAGATAAATATGTCACTTAATGGGTTGTTTATGGCTGCAATTTGACATGATCCACGAGAGAACAGGCAAGAAGAGGGTCTAGTTTATCCTACAGAGTGACACTGGCGCAATCACTAAAACAGACAGTAACAATAAACATTCAAAAAATAGAATATTTAATCTGCAAACATGTATGCCGGCCTATTTCCAACATTAATTCATCCTTAGACATGTTGGAATTTTAGTGCAGTATCTATTAAATTATTTCTCTATTCCCCCGATTATAATTTAATCATATTCCTGCTGTGCGGTCCAGCCTAATCAGTTATTTTCCCCATCTCCATTCTAACATTATTCCAGACTGCCCTTCTGATTTCTTGCAAGCAGCTATTTGTGTCCCACCAAGATGAAATCCATATGGAAGAGGAACAGAAAAAAAATGTAGATAATAATTTGTTTTAGATATATTGTATGAATCATAATGCTTATACCTGCTGAGCTAATCATGTTTACAGGATTATGTATATGAATCAAGTAAATATATTTCTAAATGAGAAAAAAAGAGGGTCACATGTGTAATGTCTTATGAGGTATAAAATTCATACAGAAGGTAAACAGGGCAGCATGGTGGCATGGTGGTTAGCACCTCACAGCAAGAAGGTCCTGAGTTCAATTCCACCATCAGGCTGGGGTCTTTCTGTGTGGAGTTTGCATGTTATATGAATATGATTCCCACTAAGCCTCTTGTTTTTAATAAACATAAAATATATCAACAGTCAACATGATGGTAGTAGTATAAAGATCCCGACTGCTTTGCTGCTTCAGGACCTGGATGGCTTGCAGTACTTGATGGAAACATGATTGTCGGGTGCCTTAAAGCTCTTTCACAGTTGAGTCATGCAACAGAACAATGATTCGAAACACACCAGCAAGTCCACCTCTGCATGGCTTGAGAAACACAAAATAAAGGTTTTGGAGTGGCCTGGTCAAGGTCCAGATCCAAATCTGATCTTCTGATCTCATACCTTTCATGCTTGTTCATGCTCAAAAACCCTCCAATGTGTCTGAATGAAAACAATCCTGCAAAGATGGGTGGGCCAGAATTCCTCCAGCGTGATGCGAAAGACACATAAGCAGTTATCGTATACAATTGCTCTCAGTTCTAGTTGCCAAGCAAGGCACAACCAGTTATTAGGTGTAGGGGTCAATTACTTTTCAGAATTGGGCCAGACAAGTTTGTTAAGCTTTTTTCATTAATAAATAAATCCATCATTTAAAAGTGCATTTTCTATTTCTCGGGTTGTCCTTGTGTAATATATTTGTGTGACATTCTATCTTTCCCTTTGTCCTATTTCAAGATGTATTTTCTTGTTCCATATGGCTTGTTATCTAGATTCCTATTCTGTTTTTGTTCTTTATGTGGACCTTGTGCCATTTGTTTTGTTTTCAGGTTTAAGACCTTTGATTAGACCTTAGATTATTATTTGAGCATTAGAGATGGATTCAGTTCAGTGATTTGGGAAGAACCGAGTAGAACTGCTAGTCCTCCACATCAAAAAGAGCCAGCAGAGGTGGTTCACGCATCTTCTAGGAACCTCATGGATGACATGTTTGTGGCATATCCTACCAGGACGAGGCTCTGGGGTAGACCCAGTACACCCTGGGGAGATTAGGTCTCTTGGCCTGAGGTCTGGGCTGTGACCTGGCCCCAGACAAATAGTGGAAAATTGATGGATGGATGGATGGATGGCTGGATGGATGGATTGATGGGTGAACATTTCAATCACTTCACCTATGTCCCATTTTCCTAGCAAGATATAAATACATGCACAGTTTTGCACAGTACTGTAAAATGCTGGTCAAAATTCTTTTGTGTTATCTAAGTAAATTAATCATTTCATAAACTCCTCAGCCAAATTGGATCAACAATATTACTGAATGCCTTAACAATGACAGAGTCATTCATTTATTTTTAATGCTAAATGTTTGTTAGAGCTGCTTGCTGAATCAAGTAAAGTAAGGCACTCCAATCAATGTGACTTCCTTTCACTTTCATATCTCATTGAAGAAACGTAACTTTTTTTTTCGTATGCACGATCACACCTTCTATCTCCAACAATTTTCATGGACTTTTTTGGAGGCAATCAACAGTCAGTCACAAGAAATGAGTGTAAACTTGCTAATTAGCAAGGAAATACCAATCGCTTACTCTGCATTGTGTGAAAAATCGTACTAATAATGATGATATACTTTTTCTGTCTTTGTCTTCTTGCCTGTGAGTTGCCTCTTTTTTTCTGTAACAAGTCGTGTTTATTAAAGTAGACTAAGTTTTTCGCCTTAAGGATTCATTATGGAGTAAATGTTTGCACAATTAAATGGCTGGAAAATAACGACACCATTGCTGCTTTTTGATGGGTTTCCTTAAAGCATCACTTTCACAGCACAATTCTGACTGCTACAGGCTACAAAAGAATGAAGGCTTGAAACACAAAAGGAAGAAGATAGCATTTTTCCCCCCAGCAGGCATCAGTAGCTTTCCCCAGGCAGCTTAAATGGAATCGAGGCAATGTTGCAAAGTGCACCAAGCAAAAAGAAAGAGAGTCCAATGTTAGACAAGGGTAAGAAGTCAAAGGGTTCAAACAGATGCAGTTGGTAATTTAAAGTCAGCAAATCAGCAAAGCTATTCCTAGAGCAGAAATACAATCTTGTAGTCTAATCTTCAGACTACAAGAAGTCTGAAGATAAAGGTCTGAAGATAAAGGTGGGCAAACAGCAAGCCTGACGTTATTGAGAAGTTATTGAGATATTAATGCAAAAATCATCTGCTAGCAATTCTAAAGGTCTTTCAAAATATAACATAGCACCAGTTCACAAAGATAACAAAGTCAAGCTTAACTGCATGGAACATTAGCTAACTCTGCCCACAGTAGCGGTCAGCATAGTTAAAGTACTTCTACACAACTAATTAGTAAATGAGAATGACAGGTGAGCTGTCCAGGGTGTAACCCGCCTTCTGCCCTATTACAGCTGGATAGGTTCCAGACACCTACAACCCTCACCCGAACAAGCTGCTAACAAAGTGGATCTGTCCACTGTACATATACAAGCCTTGGGATGATGCTGGTATTTCTTTTATGCATTTATTGACTTATCCATGTCACTTGTGTTGTAATTGATGCCTGCTCTGGTTTCTTGCTGCTGCACTTCCCACTATTTGGTGGTGTATGTACTGTTAAGAAGAAGGCAAAGAACTATAGATAACCATCTTTTTATGACTATTTTGGTCCTAATGTAGTTGATGATGTTGTGCAGTGAAAATATTTTCGGCCAGCTGCAGTTATCTTCAGGGTATCACAAGTTCGCCAGCCAAAAGATGGATACTCCAGGGAGTTATCTGGTTGCAGTGTGAGCTGAGCTGTTTGCCAGTTCAAGTTCCATATTTGTACATATTGAGCATGATTTTGGTCTTTTCATTCAGACCTTGGCAAGAAGGCAAATAATTGTACTGTACAAAATACTGAACTATTGATTTAGTAACTTAGTCATGTAAAATAAATAGATAAAATGTGATACACCTCAGACAATACAGGTCTCAGTTAAATTACACACACAGTTAGAAAAAGACTGAATAAGTGTGACTTGTGTGGAAGGGTTGCCAGGAAAACGCCTATAGTTAAAGGCAGTCTTATTCTTTAGGAAGGTAGCTTGATGGATAATGTATATGTGTGATGCATGCCCAATGCTGGAACTGCCCCCTCTGCTCTGCTAGCAGTAGTTAGCAGTATGTATTCTATGTCCTCTGTGAGAGCACACCGATAGAAGTAGCTACACTGTGTTTGCCTCCTCGATAAAGGAATGTGCATCACTTTACTCTGCCAATTTGGATCAGAAGAGAAAAGTAGTTATCAGCTACAAGACAGGCTACAGTAAAGACATTAAACATTTACCAGAGGTCTCTTTACTATGTCTAGTCGCCACAAATCTGTTCATTTTGAAAAAGAACATGACAGCATGGGTTAGGTTTACTTAGCATAATCTAAACAAAACAGAAAACCTCAGCTAAAGCTCGATTCAAACTACAAGAAGACAATAACCCTAAGCATATTTAAAGCACAAAAAAGAAAAAGATTTAAGGAATTGCAATGGCCCAAAGTCCAGACCTCAACCCTGCTGAAATGCTGTGGCGGGAAAACCAGCAAACCTCAATGAACTGTAGCCCCACCGTAAAGGAGAGCATGCCATATTATATTTGAAAGACTGACAAAGTCATCCAGAAAATGATTACTTTTAGTTATTTCTGTTAAAGGTGATTCTACAAGCTACCGAGTCGTGTGGTGTAATTACTTTTTCCCGGGACCGCATAAAGTCCTCTAAAAACCTTTCATTTTGACATCACTGTGCATGTATCCAAAATGTTGTTGTTCTGAACAGCCATGTCAGTGACCAGTGTTGTATGATGATTCTCAACCTCTCGATCTTTAAACTGTTCCTTCTGTGTATGTGTGTGAATACTATGACAAACATTTACATGGAAATGAACACAGCAAATGATGAACCAGCCACAGGATTGCATTCATCACTGCAAGCTGCAGAGGTGACATTTAGACTATGACAGGAAATGTGATGAGTTATCAATCTTGCATACATATACACACACGCTCACACGTGCTATGAATAACTGTGATGTACCCAGCTGTCAGCCATATTTGACACAGGCAACACATTGGTGTGCATCCCAAGGAAAACTGGTTCACCTTGAATAAATCAGCGCGGCACTGTTCTTCATCTATTCCACACGCATCTACTTTGTTCCAGAGATGGTCATCAGTAACACAGATACTAATAAAATGAATAGTTCTCAGAACCACTAGCCTTTAAATCTAATACAAAAAATAAGAAAGCACATTACATAAGATTGATCGCCAGATACGTGAAAAATGCAAACAGCACTGTCTGCTAGTTTTATCATTTTGTAAATTACAGTGAGGTTTCTTATTTTCAGATGTTGAGTAATAAATAACAATGATTACTAGCCAGCAATATTTTCTGTGTATATTGTATTTTTCAGCTGTAACATCTCTTACTATTAGGCTTAAGACATACATCCCTGCCCTCTGCTATAGCCTTCTGAGACCAGTTCCGATTCTGCTCATTTCCTTAAGAAACTGTGGGAAAAATACTGAGAAACAACCACTGTTATGAAAACCATTGAATAGGCCAAGTCTTTTGATGATCTACAGTAATATGTAATTGCTTACTTGTGCTTACTTTGATTGTATTTTAATAATCTAAACACTAGACCAGGAACTACCGGTAAGTGAAATTTCAACTGTGGTATAAAGAGATGGTACATTTTGAAGTCAGAATAAAAGAAATCTACTGGGAGGAGACCTTGGGGCAGACTGTCATGATTTACTGAGTTTAATGGACTCAAACCGGACCGAGAGGCGAGCAAAGGTTAAGGATGTTTATTGCAAACAAGTTGAGATTAAAAAAAATAAACTTTTCTTGGTGATACTACTCAGAATGTATGTGAGAGTGTGTGGGTGTGCAGTGGAGAGTGAGCAGGCAGGTAAGTATCTGTGGGAATCAGTCTCTGTCCTTTAGAAGGAAATCCAAAAACAGAATCCAAAATTCAAAGCACAAGTCCTGTCCAGGTGGGCAGGTCCAAAGCAATAGAAGAGATGAGAAATCAAGGCAAGTACCCTATCAAGCACAAAGTAATAGTTCATTTCCTAAATCCAAGCCTGACAACAACGTAGCTCTATCATCTGGCAGTGAATGAGTGGAATAATCAGTCCATAAATTCACACAGCACTTGACAAGAAGCAAGGAAACAGGTGTGCAGCTGAAGGCCCAGCCCAAGGCTGATCAGGGGAACGACCTCCAGGGATTCATCTGGCTGAGAAAAATAGAAGAGAGCCAGAGTCAGAAAAAGGGTTAGGAAAAAGGAAGAAAGAAAAGCGTAGCAGGGCAGATAGTACCAGGACCATGATACTGACCTGTGACATGCTGAAGAGATGTCTTTCAACTGGCTTGGGGACACTTCAGCATCCCCTGGAAGAGCTGGAGGAGCTGTCTTGGTAGAGAGAGGACTGGGCGTTTGTATTTAGACAGCAATTTAGGGCCAGATGTACGTGCAATCCCCAGATAGCACTCATAGATGTGATTAGTTTTACAACTGAGTTACAAAGGTTGCGCTGGTCATGTTCATGTCTGTTTCGTCACGCCACTTGGTTCAGTTTCCATGCATCTGCACAGCATTCTGTTCACAGTGATCATAGTTATTCCTTTCAGTAAGGTTAGTGTTTTTCCAGTTTAGGTTTTTGGTTAGTTGCAGTCTCTGTCCCTGTTGTGTTTTGTCTACTCCCTTCTGCATCAGCCCAAATAAAGGCTCGCTTTCAGTTTAAGTTCACTCCCGTCTCCTCGCCTGTGTTCGCGCCTGGGTCCACCATGCACACTCTCCACACAGTCTCCCCCGCTGGCCGTGACAGACCTAGAGCTAAGTGTTATTGAAGCAGTCTGGCATCACCTTCACAAACGACAAAATGCAGTAACTTTGAAAGAGCTTTGAAATGTTTTTCTAGAAACCTGGAGACCTACTCTTAAGTTTATTTAGAAATTATAAATTACATTAAAACTTAAAGAAGAGAGTTCAAATTTTATTGATGAATCAGCCACAGCAGTCACTCACCATTTCTTTCCTATGTACCTGTGGTGCTGTGAAAAATATATGCTCCCTTCCTCATTTCTTTCTTTTTTTTTTTTTCAGATTTGTCATACATGTTTCACATCATCAAACAAATATATTAGTAGAAAAAGATAACCTGACTCAATAAAAAAAATGCAAAACAGCAGCCCCAGACCATCACACTGCCACCACTATGTTTGACTCTTGGTATGATCTTCCTTTTATGAAATGATCTAACAAAAAAAATGGAGACAATTACTTTTTCACACAGAGCCAGGCAAATTTAAAAACTGCATTTTGCAGTTATTCGGGATATCTTTGTTTAATATTGGTCCAACTGTGACACATTTACATATATGAGAAGAGGCAGATTGCTTTTAAAAGCATTTTAAGTTACTTTTCCCTGGTTGAGGGCATTGCTTTGTTCCCTTTTTCATTCAGAGCTCGTTTGGCACCTAATACTTTACTTTCATTCGCTTAACAGTGACAGATTCAAGTTAAATATGATCCAAATACAACAGAATTTCTTACAACATTTTTCTTTTTGAGTTTTTAATGTGCTTTTGGCAGTTCTCCAATATCACTCGAGAAGGAAAATAACTGCGTATTACGTGATAGCATTACTCTAAAGATGTCTTAATATTCACTGAGATGAATTATCTCCAGCTAGTTTGGAGTAACTGCTAAAACAAAGCAACAATGCTAGGATGAATTGATTATCCTTTCAAGCATTATACAACTGTCAGCGTAACACTGAGATGCGTGATTGCCAAACATCCACCCTCAGACTCCCTCTCAGCCTCCAATATGAATAGATAATTACACTGCGTCATTCTTCGTTTTTGCAGGTCTGCGATTTGTTTCAGCTCATCCCACGTCCCTAGCAGTGCATGAGTCATTTTGGTTCAACACTATGTTATGCAGAACCAAGCTGCCCTTTCTTTCTTTTTTGGGTGTTGATTCGAGCCCTCTTACACATTTCAACATGTCGAACACTACCACAAAAGACACAGGAAAATCCATTTGTCATGTCCCTCACAGTACAATTCATTATGGATGATGCACTGAACCACTTCAGAAGCTTTAAAGGGTCAGCTTTTCAGTGTTTTCTGAGAAAACCCATTTCAGAACATAATTAATTATCAGGGTGAGATGTTTTTGTGCTGTTTGGTAAAGGTGGAACTCCGTCTTCATTGTTGTGGAAAGTAATTGAGAATGGATGACGCTTTGCTAAACCCAAGGACTCTAAAAGCTGTCCTTTTCAGCACAGCGGTCAAAGTAAAAACACAAGACATAACTGAGGTGATCAGTTAAACTGGAACATGACAAAGAAGAAATACTGGCAGAGCGAAAATTATTGATTAAATAATGTTGAAAGAAAACATAAATATGCAACATTACAGATTTATTACAGATGTTAATGAAAGGCCGTATAAAGATTTAAAATATGTCATATGTGACCATTTGACCTCTCCTTCGAGATTAATAGATTGATTTTAAGATATAAAGAATTTAAAACTATGTTTCTTACTGCCATTGGCAACATATAATCATATGGAATGATACAATGAATATTTGGATTTTAAATATCACATTACTTTTGACCTCTTTTTCAAATAAGGTCAAACTTTCATAAAGTGTCTTTTATCATCTTTAACTATGATTAGAATTCAACTGCCTTCGCTTGTATTGGCAACATTTAGGAAATGATGCTGGTATATAAGGATTATAATATCTATTATTCGTTACCTTCTCATACATATTATCGAATTTCTACTGCTTTTTTTAAAGGGCACACTGCACACCATGCTGGAATATCAATTCAATTCAGTTCAATTCAATTTTATTTATATAGTGCCAAACAAAGATGGGCAGTAACGCGTTACTAGTAATGCGTTACTGTAATCTGATTACTTTTTTCAAGTAACGAGTAAAGTAAGGGATTACTATTGCAAAAACGGTAATTAGATTACCATTACTTTCCCGTAGGAACGCTGCGTTACTGCGTTACTAAAACCGTGATTTTTTTGCGAGAATGTCTCATGACAGTGACGTAAGCGAGTGCACGTTGTGACAACAGCTGTGTGCAGATCAACAATGGATCACATATCGATGTGGGAGAGAGTATGAGCGTGCAGCATTTAAAGCGTGGAAGTACTGACCTTACTTTGAGTTTGATTCCATAAAAAGTGACAAAAACATTAGCGTCCATTGTGCGTGGGAAGAAAACTTCTTTTTACAGCGAAAAAAACCCCTAAACTTCCAAGCAAGCACCGAGTGCGCCATGACGTAATGGGAAACTCACAGAGAAATCGCGGATTCTTCAACTGACCGCGGCACACCTGCACCAGGGTAAACCTCCGCCTACCGCAGTCCTGCTTTACAGGTGAAAATAGAGCAACAGGACCGCTGAGTCTTTGACTTTATTTATTTTCTGCTGTGTTTTACTTGCATCTATTTGAAAGAGTGAGTGTAAACACAAAAAATATTTTATTTTATGTGCTGGAATGTGCAGAAAATAGGTTTAAATGTTAAACTAATTTATTCAAGTCAGAGAATGTTGCATATAATTAAATTTTTGCTTGATGCATAAAGTTAAAAGATTAAAACTAGATAAAACAAGTTTAAAAAAGAGACTTTTCCATTTGATTACATTTTGTATGATGGATTATGTAGAAAAAGTAGAATTGGGCTGAAAGATCTATCGCTTTATCACCTCTTCAGGTTGTAAATCGTGTTTTTAAAAAGTAACTAAGTAACTAAGTAATTAATTACTTTTGAAAATAAGTAATCAGTAAAGTAACGGGATTACTTTTTTGGGGAAGTAATCAGTAATTAGTTACTGATTACTTTTTTCAAGTAACTTGACCAACACTGTGCCAAATCACAACAACAGTCGACCTCAAGGTGCTTTATATTGTACAGTAGACTACAATAATACATACAGAGAAAAACCCAACAATCATATGACCCCCTATGAGCAAGCACTTTGGCGACAGTGGGAAGGAAAAACTCCCTTTTAACAGGAAGAAACCTCCGGCAGAACCAGGCTCAGGGAGGGGCGGGGCCATCTGCTGCGACCGGTTGGGGTGAGAGAAGGAAAACAGGATAAAAGACATGCTGTGGAAGAGAGACAGAGATTAATAACAGATATGATTCAATGCAGAGAGGTCTATTAACACATAGTGAGTGAGAAAGGTGACTGGAAAGGAAAAACTCAATGCATCATGGGAATCCCCCGGCAGCCTACGTCTATTGCAGCATAACTAAGGGAGGATTCAGGGTCACCTGGTCCAGCCCTAACTATATGCTTTAGCAAAAAGGAAAGTTTTAAGCCTAATCTTAAAAGTAGAGATAGTGTCTGTCTCCCGAATCCAAACTGGAAGCTGGTTCCACAGAAGAGGGGCCTGAAAACTGAAGGCTCTCCCTCCCATTCTACTTTTAAATACTCTAAGAATATGCATGAGGTTTTTTTTTAGCTAATAGCTTCTTGGAAATCACCTTGTAGGTGCAAAAATATAATTTTATGTCTTTTGAACTGTGCTAGCTTTGGCATTTTTAGTAGATTTGACTAAAGAAATTGGAATAAACTGTGCTTTTGTGAAAGCTTGCTAATAACAAAGTCTGTAAAGATACACACAAGCTTAGCTTGTAAAAGCAGCACTGAGCGAGAGCTGCTTATATGTCAATTTTTGAAAAATTCAAACAAAATTCTAGAGGGACTAATTTCTAATATTTGTAACCTGTGTTAACTAGCTTTTCTCTCCTAAGAATAAACTCGTAGTCAAGCAGGCATAAACTGCTTGTTGTGATTATTATCGTGATTATTCCCACAACATTAAATATTGCTGTTTTGTCAGAGATAATTGAACTGCTGCTGTGCTGGGCTCACCTAAAACCATGGCCTTGTTTTCTTTCCTAAAAGAGAACACTTGATCCAGTTTCCACTAATGCATCTAGAGTCCCGTGTCCTGCTGTCCTACAAACCTTCAGTTTTGCCATCAGTTGATTTCTGACACTTTCCTGCCTTTTTTTTCTTGCATCAGGAGTTTTTATTATGTGAAGTAGAGGCGCGACCACATTTTAAACAAGTGAACAATAGCTGCAAGTTCATCTCCTTTAAAAACCTCTGAGTTGTTCAAATCCATCATATTTTTGAGGGTTGTCGTTTCTAAATCCGTGAACTTTCAGATAGTTTACAAGTTTCAATGAAAATAATACAATAAAGCCTGAACACTATAAACTGCAGTGAGCCTGATTTCTTGTGTTATAGCAGACGTGTCCACAGAGCTAGAATGTCTCGCCATAAACAAAACAGACAAAGGGGTTATAAATAAGTAGCCTAAATGTTATAAATATAAAATATCAAAGTGTATTAGAAAATAAAAACTAATCAATCAATTAATGAATTGATAAAAATCAATTCTCTTCAGCTTTTTAAGCAGCATAAGCTGTTGTGACAATCATCACTTTAAGGCTACATCCAGACGTACACGGGAATTTTTGAAAACTGAGTTCTCCAGTTTTTGTTAAAAAAAAAATCCTGTCCACATGTCAAGTTTTGAAAAAATATCTCTGTCCACATGTAAATGCAAAAAACAAAGTCAAATGCTGTCAAGAACATGCCACATCCTAACCGTGTAGAAATGTTGGCCAATCAGAAGTCTAGAAGCCTGTTTACTTCATCAGTTTCAAATGTTGAAAAAATGTTTCAAAAAGACTGTATTTTGGATTTTGAAAGCATAAACAGGGTTTTGTACACTCACAAAACCTGAAGTACTTCTCAAAAGTTTTTTGTGTTTTTTGGGAAAGGCAGCTAATTTTGTGTTACTTTTCAAGCGCCTTCATCATTTCAAGTGTTAATAACTAAAGACAGTATTTTGGATTTTGTCTCACTGGCTCCTTTGACCAGAGTTTATTCAATTAAAAAAATTTTAAATTTTACATTAGTGTGAGTGATCACACTAATGTAAATATGTAAATGATCATAATAATCATAAGTCATAGCGCTGTGAGATATGGCTGGTGTAGACTCACAACCTAGGAATGGACAAAATGTATACAGCATGCATAAATTTAATTTGAAAAAATTACATTTATTCAAAACCGATGTCGACATTTGCATCGGGATTTGGGTTGTTAGTGTCTGCGCTGAATGTAGAAGTCACATCCAAAGTTCAGTCGGACGCCTCTTTCTTTCTAAATGGAGGGACAGTAACTGTGTGTGTATACATGAGTGTGTAAAAACTGCAGATAGTAAGATTAACAGCACAAATATTTTGTCTATGTCTGCCATTGTAGAAATTCCCCTCATGCAAACAGAAACATCAGCACTGCATTACCTCAAAACAGGCACACACCTTTGACATTGCGTGACTAAATCTCCTTTACCTCATCCACACGTAAATGCAAAAACTGAGTTTTTGAAAATCTCAGTTTATTAGTGATCGAAAAAGCCATCTTCTGTGTGGACGAAAGGCCCAAACACATAGAAAAAGCTGCGTTTTCAAAAATATCCGTGTACATGTGGACGTAGTCTAAGACCAATAATAGCAATAGTAAGACCAAGAATAACAAGAAGTTCAATAACTAAAGTTGCAGGATTAAAATGTGTTGCAATCAGCACCACGAAAGCTGACCAGCACTGCATTGCCCAGCCGATGTTAATACAAGACACAAAATCAACAGCATTGTTATAAAAGTTTTTTCTGACTGTATTCAAAATTTATACATTCTATAGTTATTACATGCAAAGTTCCGAGATCAGTGAAGAAGGATTTACAACACAGAGATGTCTAACTTCTGGAAATCATGTTCATCATCAGTGGAGTGTGGTATGGAGGTGATTAGCTTGTAGCACAGCAGCTTTTAGCCCATCCACATTTTTGGGTTGAGTGTTTCTTCCTCTTTACAGCAGCTTATAGATTTCCAGTGGGATTAACATCAGACAAGTTGGCTGGCCAATCAATAAGATAAGATGATGAGGTGGTAGTGTTGGTAATGTGGGAAGGAAGCCCAGCTGGAAACGGAAATTAACATCTCCATAAAGCGCGTGAGCCAATAGCAGTACGAAGTGCTCTGCAATCTCCTGGTAGAAAGCTGAAGTCTGGACTTGATAAACTACAGTGGACAAA